>NW_010237975.1:0-22968 GCF_000690775.1 Eurypyga helias | reverse complement strand
GAGCTTGGTGTTGTCAGCAAACTTGGAGAGGGTGCACTTGATGCCATCTGTCACTAATCTAATGAGGATGCTAAACAGTACAGGTTACAACACCGACCCCTGATTGAATGCCGCTTGTTACTCGTCTCCACTCAGACATTCCAAGAAGCTGGAATGATATTGGGAATGGGGAGAAGAGTAGTGCACGTACTTTCACTTAAAAAAAGAAAAATTATTCTTGTCAGGCATTTGAAGAAGAAAAATTATTCTTGTCATGCAGAGAGTTATTGTACTGTTCCTGTTCTCTCAAATCTCAGCTGAAAATCGGGTTACAACAAGCTAAATCTAATTGAACGCATGTTGCAGATATAGTAAGGATTAAATAAAAATAAGTTAGCTCTTTACTACAGAGTAGAGCTTATAATATACTCAGGGATTATAAAAGTAAGAATATCTCTATACAGATCACAGTGTTCCTGGTTGGGCACCTTTTTTCTGTGGGCTGCCCTAGGTCCATTGCTTCTCATCCAATACATAAACTCTCTTACCAGTCCATTTCAATTATTGTTAAGATGAGGCAATAGAAACAATGAGGTAGAAATACGGATTCATTAAACTGTTGTGAGTACAGTCATGTTCTTTCTACCATTCCTTCATCAATGGTGATTTTTATTTACTTTTGAAATTACTGTGTGCAAGGAAGTGGACAGATTGCCAGACGTGGGTACCACGAGGTTTGCTTTATTAACAGGTCGGTGTTGGGCCACCACTTCAGTGCATGGCAAAAGGCCCAAGATCTCGCACAGTTTATGTACTATTCTTTACCCATTACATAAAGTCTTTGTAAATCTCCACTTGACCTTTCAGTTCTCAAAAGTCATCATTTATTAAAGTCCATAATTTTCCCTTGTTGCAGCTGAATTCATCTTTTCTGGTTCCAATTTCTTGTTCCAGTTTTAGGGTCATCTTTGGGTCGCTGTCTTTTTAATCACTTCTACTAATTCCATCTTGCACAAATCTAAGACAGACTTCAGGAAGTACTATTAAAGGTTTAGCTAAATCAAGCAGTTTTTACCAATTAACTTCCTTTTGTCTAGCAAAGCACCTGTGCTTAATTAATCACTCTTTGTTGAAACTGTCTCTACATGATTAGCTTGACTGGGTTTTAAACCAGCTTTGGGTGGGTCTGTGCAAGAAGCAGGCTGAGAACAAACGTTCTAGGCCTGTTGAGCAGTTTGTCTGGTTGTAGCTGGTAACATATTATGAGGCAGCTATACTCTAAACACTTTACAAGACCCCAAACCCCATACCTGAAGCTGTACTAGAGACTGAAAAATTCTTTTACAACTGCAAACAAATCTTTAGACCTGAAGAGCAGTTACTTTCAGGGATCTAAAACTTAACTTTTCTCTTATGCCACCACATAAGCACCACTTCAGACAGTGTTCATGTTGCAGTATGGGAATCCCAGGAATGCTGCTTTAGGCCAGCTTGCTGACTACAAGATTAGCAGTGTAAAGTTCATAAAAATTGGGAGGTACCAGCAACAAGGTTTAGCCATCAGTCTGGAAGTCTACCTCTTGTGTCTTACAATGGTGTAAATATTGAGTCAAGAAATACTTTCGTAGTGTCTTGACATAGTAAATATGACTGATAATACAACTGTCCAACTGCAAATTCAGAACTGGTAACTTTCTTTTAAAAAAGAAGAGGGGGTGTGGATTCTTCTCAAGTACAGCTACTGTTCACATAAACTTAGAAATAATGGCATGTTTGGTCAGTGACCAAATACATTTCACGTATTTCAGAATCAGCAGTCTGAGTCCAGAACAAGATCAGGGACTATGGAAACAGAGGTAAATATGATACCATTTATTAATTTCCTTTTAATTTATCTTGCAGTTTGCATTTAAAGGACTTGTATTTCTGGCTAGTCTCTAGCATTCCAGCTAGGAGCATGAGTTAGTTATTTTACGTGTACCAAATGGTGATATTAGAGAGTTCTATAGTATGAGGCTTTAGGTTTACATTTTGTTTGATTTCAGCCATAAATCCTCTGCAGCTATTCAGAATGAAACTCCAAAGAAAAAACCCAAACTGGAATCCAAGCCATCAAATGGAGATAGGTAAAGTTATATTTTTGTAAAGCTGAGCCATTTCAACCAAATTAGAGTACTGACACGTGGCCAGTTGCTGCTTTTATTTTTATTTCTTTGGTCTGAAGAATGAGGGAGGCGAAACTGTTGTCCAGGCAGACAGGTTATTGGGTGGCATCTGAGTGCTGTCGGTCAACTAAATGACTTCATTAGCAGAAAACTGGCACTGTGTTCCTGCTTTTAAGCTGTTTGGGGCAAAATGAAATAAAACTTATGTACGAGGCAGGTATTGTCAATGGAACAGTGTTCCCTAACATCGGTATTTTGTCAATTGGATGCAGGGTTGAACCTGCTGCTTTAAGCTGACCTAGTATTTAGAGACGTTTTTAGATCTTAGTGTGAGACTGAATCTTTATTCTGTCTCTGGCCAAACAGTTGGAATAAAAGTAGAAGTGGCTGCTTCAGTCAAAAGGGTTATTTGTCCCCCTCAAAGCTAATACTTAATTATATTTCTGCAGGTGTATGTAATGTGTGCCATTAGTAAGGTAATGTGCCAGTTGCATCCATTGCTGTCAGGTACATACTTTTTTTGCATTAGTCCTTAAGGATGTTTGTGGAATTATTAATTATCCAATTTGAACTTTTAAAAAAGTTATTATTCTACTGATGTTGAAAATAACTTGGGGTTTTTTTTTATTTTTAGTAGCTCTATAAATCAGTCAGCAGACAGTGGAGGAACTGACAACTTTGTCCTCATAAGCCAGCTGAAAGAAGAAGTGATGTCGCTTAAACGCCTCCTGCAGCAAAGAGATCAAACTATTTTAGAAAAAGATAAAAAGGTAAAAGTTACACCTGCTTAATAAGATCTTTGCCATTTTGTTTTCTGTTTTGTAGATGCCTAACAAAAAATCAGATACAATTTTTTTATATAGCGACTAATCGGTTCTTACCATTTAAAGGACACATTTGGGACTTCTGTATCATGAATGATGGTAGGAAAGAGGAACTCATCTTACCTCATGTCAGCCATCTAGAAGCTAGCCACCTGGTTCACTGTTGCTCAGGCTGCATGCCACGGGTGAGGGATAAAATGCCAGGCAGTGGTTTGCAAGTTCTACCCGTTCTAAACAGAGTCATGGCAAAGACCCCAGCGTAGGCTGATGGGCACACGAGCTGGGAGGAGGAGGAAGAGTACTAACCATTCTGAGTTCAGCACAGTTTTTGTTTAGTTTTAAACTAAAGCATGAGTTGGTGTCCAAATTTACATGTACAGTGCATGCAGATGATTCTAAAAGCTCGGTAGCATATGTAGTGTAGGTTATGGAGTCTTGGTGTAGGTCAGAGACCAGAAGAAAAGCTTGGGTCAGAATGCCTGGCAGTCACCAAGTGTTAAGTGAAAGTCAGGCCCAAGTGGCTGCAGTGAGACTCATGCAAGAGTCACCCTTCAAACAACCTAATGACTGACAAGAAATAACTACAAATGCCTGCTTTGCTCTGCCTTTATTAGAGCTTATTTCTCTGCTCTGATGTAACCAGATGCTTTTAAGATGTGGTGACAGTGGCTCTAGAATGTCTGTTCAGGATTGAGTGGGTTATGAAATTTTATGAAACATAATTTTATTCTGTTTTCAAATAAAATTGTGATTATAGATGCACGGCGGCCTATCAAAACATTGATGGTTAAGAAAGGCTCATTGCTTCTGAAAGGAAAATGCTTCTACTTGTAAACCATAGTTCGGTATCTTCATTTCTACACTTGAATGGTGTTGTGTAAAGGATATTGAGTCTTTTTTTGTTGATATCACTGTTAGAATATATCTAGTGTTGGAAGTACTTGCTGTTTCAAGCCTGTAAGTGGTTAATGTGCAAGAGCTGAACAGTCTGTCATGGATTCTCTTTAGGTATTTTCTTCAAAGGACAGACATTAAGGCCCTGATCTCTCTCTTACAAAGCCAGTAGAAGATCATGAGTCAGTAGGAAGTTCACTTATCTCTTTTTATATTTGATCTGCTGGTTAAAGCTTACAAAAGGGTAGGTAAGGAGATGTTACCTACTTCTGTGTAACCACTGCAGTAACTTTTTTTGCACTGTCTCCATATGGAGAACATCTAGTAATTTTAATATCTCAGCTGCTAAAACCGTTTATTTGACCTCAGAGTACTTTGAACTTTGACTCCTTCAAGCATGAATACTGCCAGAATGTCACTTCCTTTCCTCAGCTGCTGCGTGGCTGAAAAATTTAAGATGTGCTGGGTAAAAGCCTGAGCCAGACCTGTTAAGATCGTGTCCCAAGATTTGTGTGAGCAGAGCGTTTGGACGGTTTGGAGTGCTCCAAAAAGAAAAACAACCTCTGACATGTATAACACATGGCAACAAAACCAGCTCAGTATAGCAGCTTTACAGACAATCCTCAGTCATCATTTCCTCTTCTGAGTCAGGATCTCAGCCGTGTTGTTACCAGTGCTTATTGGGTGCAGTACTAGCCTTGTTTCACTTGCTGGGCAGAATGCTAGTGAGACACCAAGACATTACCGTGGGGCCCTGAGACTTGATCATTAGGAAGGGGCCACAGTTTGCTGAATGTTCACAGGTAGTGTGTTTGCTCATCTAGTTGCATACTTCACTATGGTGCAATACTTCCTCTATTTTTTTTTAATGTTTAGTTTGTGGTATGTGGTTTTGTGCTGGAACCCCTGGAATTTACAGAGCTGTAAGTACACACCATGAGCAGCAGTCTGTGTACAGGGAGGTGTATGTCCTTATATCAAGATACCTGCACTTTATTTAGGACCATTTTGACTGTCAGTTGTTTTTTGAAATAACTTGTTTCACTACATGTGACTTGATACATACTGAGGGTGGTAATAGCAGTCTTGGTAGGCATTTTAGGACTCTCTGCTCTGGTTTGTTATAGTGGGGTTCTTTGCCAGCAGAGGGTTCATTTCCTGATAAATTCAGTTGATCACAGAATGGTTTGGGTTGGAAGGGACCTTCAAGACCATCCAGTTCCAACCCCCCTGCCATGGGCAGGGACACCTTCCACTAGACCAGGTTGCTCAAACCCTCATCCAGCCTGGCCTTGAACACTTCCAGGGATGGGGCATCCACAGCTTCTCTGGGCAACCTGTGCCAGTGCTTCACCACCCTCTCCATGAAGAACTTCTTCCTGATATCTAATCTAACCCTCCCCACTTTCAATTTAAACCCATTCCCCCTTGTCCTGTCACTACAGGCCCTTGTAAAAAGTCCCCCCCAGCTTCCTTGTAGCCCCTTCAGGTACTGGAAGGCTGCCATAAGGTCTCCCCAGAGCCTTCTCTCCTCCAGGCTGAACAAGCCCAACTCTCTCAGCCTGTCCCCATAGCAGAGGTGCTCCATCCCTCTGAGCATCTTCGTGGCCTCCTCTGGACTCGCTCCAACTGGTCTATATCCTTCTAATGTTGAGGAGAGAGGTTCAGAATAGCCAGGTGACTCTGGGATGCTTTGTGGAACTAAACTTTTCAAGGAAGTGGTTCCTAAAACCTCTGGGTCCGTATACAGCAGTTAGTAGTTCACCCAGCTGCACGTGCTTCCAGAAGCAGCGGTCCGCTGCATGGATAGAAGCACATATCACAGTTTAGAAGCACGTGCCCTAGTCTGTGTCATCTGGATCTCTGCCTGTCTCAGGAGAGGTGCAATGACAGCAACACTCACCATACACTCAGAATTAAATCATAAGCCAAGTCATTATAATTAGACATTTCTGATAACACAGTTTAATTCCTGTTGTTCTGGGTCAAGAAGCCATGAAACTCTGGAACGTGTACTGTGGTTTAGGACAAATCATAGCATAAAAGCACACAAGGGAATCCTTTCTGTTGTCTTTGTATGGAAGACTTCTCACCTGTTAGCATACCGTATAGCGGGAGAGGCATAACTGGAAACTGTGATAAGTATCTCACAGCTGAAAGAACAGCTAAGATTATAAATAATTAATCTTGTATTTAAATAATTTTGTTGAGGATTAACCTTCTTTAAACATATTGTTCACTCAGGATTTTGTATATTTAAGTACAGTTGTTTTCAAATAGAGGTACTTATTTTCAAACTACTTTTGACGTGCTGAGCTGTCGATACTACAGTAGTAAATAAACAGTGTTTCCTGAGATTTCTGAGACTCCCATGAAGATATCCCAGGTTGATTAGAAGGTGTGTACTGTAGCAGTGCAAGTAATCTTCATACCATTCGTGTTTCAGTTGACAGAACTGAAGGCAGACTTCCAGTACCAGGAGTCTAACTTGAGGACGAAGATGAATAGTATGGAGAAAGCTCACAAGGAAACTGTGGAACAGTTGCAGGTGAGAAATGGCATCTCAGCCCTTAAGAAATACTTCAGATGGAATTATGTATAAATTGTTCTCTCACAGCAATGAAATAGTACCAAGTTCTTGAATAGTCATTACCGCATTCAACTTCAGATGCATTGTGCAGCAGTTCTGCAGTCACAGACCATCTCCATATGAATGGAGCTCACTGTAAGAATTGCTTTCTGACTTTAGAGGTAGAGGCTTATCTTAACGTTGATTTCTCAAAGGTGATGTTATTTTTTTGTGTCTGTTCTCTGACATTTAATCAGTTGTCAGCGTGCTGTTGGTCTGATTCAACAGCTCAGCGTAACACAATTGACGGTTAAATGTCTCTTGTTAAAGCATCTGCTTTATCAGGAGGAAACCTGAATTAGGTGCCTTGTAAATCACAGACTGAGCAGATACTCAGTTTTGCAATACAGGAAATGTGGTTACGTTTTCTGTTAAAGATGGAATATGTGCACCAGAAAGCGTATACAAATCTTCCAAAAGTGAGCATTATCATCTTTGAATATTCTCAGCATGTACATTTTGAGAGTTTGTTTCATAAATGCAGTGGGAAATGAGTGCATGACACCAACTATCTGAGAGGTTTCAGTAATTGATAAAACTTCTTTTTTATCTGTATTTGCAGGCCAAAAACAGAGAACTGCTCAAACAGGTTGCAGCATTGTCAAAGGGTAAAAAATTTGATAAAAGTGGGAGTATACTAACGTCTCCTTGAGGAACTGGCTATTCATGGGGTTTGCTACTCAATGTAAATTTGAGTAATTCTGTGAAGCCCTTAAAATCCTGTGTAGTGGAAAAAATATTTTTGCACACCAGATGAGTTGGCATGTTTCCTACACGTTTTTATAATTAAGATGCAGCTTTTTTTAGTTACTGTTCAGATGAAATACTTCAACTGGCTTGAAGAATGTTTTTATTTTTTTGATATTGGAAACTTTTTGCCAGCAATAGTATTAAAACGATGGCATAGAGAACATGGCAGTGCTCTCTCTAAAAGGACAACATGCAATAACAAACTAGGTGTACTTTTTACGAAGCAGCGACTGAGTCTTTTAAACTACACTGATGTCAGCCAAAAGTTTATGAATCTGCGGTGACACCGAACACTGGTTTCTGGCAACTGTTCTTTCACTTTGTATCAAAATATAAATTTAGAACGGAAATCATGGTGCTCTCAAGTGAAACTAAAAATAAGGCATATATGTATGTGTAAATACAACTGTAATGGTTATATTCTTAGTTATAACAAGTAATTAGTGGTTTACATTCTTGTGATAGGGATTGACCGAAAGATTATCTATTGTACAGTAACAGAGGCAGTGTGGTTTTTGTAAGATTTACTGTAGATTTTTTCTTGCAAGTGCCTTTCTCCAACTGTTTATTTATAGGAATGTTGGTATTTTGTACATAAGGTTTTTATGTTTTAAGATCATGTTTAATAAATGTTTTATGTAAATATAAATGTGTGTACAGAGAAATCTGAAACGGAGGTCGAAGTGGCTAGTGCAGTGCTTGAAGCAGCATTAAAAGCTAGCTCATTGATGGACAGTGAGTATTGGCGTTAGAGAACCTTCGTAGCTTGTGTCTCTGTGGTGTAGAATTTTGTTAGTGCTGCTCATGCCAAACACTTCCTGAACAACAAAAAAAACCCCACAAAATGGTTTTTGCCACACTGGAATTTAGTGGTTTGTTTATATATATTTTTTTCCCATTTGGCACAGCGCTAATTTTAATTCCGTAGCAGACATTGTACTCCCAATGTTACATCCTTAATTCGTGATAGACCCTCAAAGCTTTACAAAAAGGTGTTCCCCACTGTCTGATTTCATGTACTTAGTTGTGACTTACGGTGATGATTCTTAATGAATTGCAAGATTCTCATCCCCTGGTAAAATATACAATGACCAAAAAAAAAAAAAAATAGCCAATACTAATGGTCTTAAAATTAAGGGAGTGGATGTGGTGTCAA
This sequence comes from Eurypyga helias, assembly GCF_000690775.1. NCBI lineage: Eukaryota > Metazoa > Chordata > Aves > Eurypygiformes > Eurypygidae > Eurypyga > Eurypyga helias. Next base: position 14,571 of record NW_010237975.1, on the reverse strand, counting down.
AGGGTGGGTTTTTTAATGTTTTGGGTAGATTTTGATTCTAAATGACATCAGTTTAACTTTAGCTCTGCTTCTAATGGACATTAGTCATATATTAAACAAAATTGGGTATACCCCAAGGTCTGTGTTCAGGAAACGGAGTTAATGAATGAGCAGGAAGTGAGGTGGGCTTATGTCAGTGAAAGCTGAGTTCAGCTCTGGGTACTGATTGGTGACTGCTGATATTTCAGTAAGCTTAATTGTGTAGAACAAGCCACGCACCTCTCAAAGAACTAAAAGCTGTTGGCTGTCCACCCAGGTGCTGAGCTGTGAACACCTTTTCAGTAGTTTTGACAAGTTCCTGGGGTTTCAGACTATGGGATAGTTTGCAAAAATCAAGCGAGCTGGTTTCACGTGGTATAGGTGTATTTTTATACCTTGAGGTCAGCTTTGTACGTTCAGAAATGCACTTCTTTAAACTTGCTAAATGCTAACTTGCTAGAATGCTGCTATCCTTTGGGTATGTTGGGGTTTGGTTTTAATAAACAAATTTATGACTTTAAGTCAGAGTTAGTATTTTCTACATTTTTTTTTCCAGTTGAATGGTGACCCATGTTTGGTGAAATAGGTTTTAAAACAGAAATGCATAGCAAATTGAAATGTTTGAATTAAGATCACCTAATGATATTTTAAGGATATTTTAAAGGAACAAACTTAAATTCTATATTAGAAGTAACTGAGTTTATAAATCCCAGTCAAAAAAAAAATAGTTATGTGCTTCACAGTATTTAGTTCTAATGGAATACCTGTGGGTTACTTTTGTAATGTGTCCCTGCCCATGGCAGGGGGGTTGGAACTGGATGGTCTTTAAGGTCCCTTCCAACCCAAACCCTTCTGTGATTCTATGATAATCTCATTTTTAACATGAATTTTTTAAAGTTGTGAACTAGCCAACTGAATCCCAGTCCTGAAAATAGTGTCCTGGAGCCGTAGATTATTGACATAATAAACTGATGTTCTTTAAACGTGGATCTGCGAGGAGATTGTTGTACTGTATTGTGCTTTTTAGCCTGTTTCCGGATGTTGATTAGCATTGACCAGTAACGGCCGTTTTGGCTCAAGTTATTTATGTGTTTGAAGCCTGTGAATATTGCGGCCCCCTTTAGGTAGTATGTCTGAATACACGTTCTGCGGTGAAGCTGTTCAGCTGTCCACTTGTATAGACTGTTGAAATACTGTACTGGCACACATCTGACCGTTGACATTTTGTACCTTTTCTAAATGCAATGTTTCACAATAAAATCTTGTCAAAACGTTAATCTGTCCTTTCAAAATTATTCAAAAATTCCTATTTCTGTTAATCCTCCACACAGTGTCACTCACTAAAAGTCTGTCACCAGAAAAAAAAGGCAGAATTTAATGTGTGTATTTAGATTTCTGGGAAGATTAGATCATAGAATCATAGAATGGTTTGGGTTGGAAGGGACCTTAAAGATCATCCAGTTCCAACCCCCCTGCCATGGGCAGGGACACCTTCCACTAGACCAGGTTGCTCAAAGCCTCATCCAGCCTGGCCTTGAACACTTCCAGGGATGGGGCATCCACAGCTTCTCTGGGCAACCTGTGCCAGTGCCTCACCACCCTCTCCGTGAAGAACTTCTTCCTGATATCTAATCTAAACCTCCCCACTTTCAATTTAAACCCGTTACCCCTTGTCCTGTCACTACAGGCCCTTGTAAAAAGTCCCCCCCAGCTTCCTTGTAGGCCCCTTCAGGTACTGGAAGGCTGCTAGATGTGTTGGGCTGTCTACAGATTGTAACAGATTAGAGCTTCAGATTAATTTCTCTCAAAACAATATTTTGCTTTTCTACAACAGGATTATAATACATAGAAAATTTTCTTGTCAAGAAGAAAAAAACTTAGGCTTTAAGTGAAATCTAGTGACATTTACTAAAGCCTTTAATGGGCTTTTTATATTCTGATTCACGTCGGCACTCAAGTTTAAAAGTACCTGAATTTCAGTCTGTTAACCATAAGGTTGTTTTTACTTTACGTACGTGTGTACAAGTTCAGTGATTCTAATGGGTAATGCCGTGTCCGTTCCCAGGTTGTGTCTGCACCACCCGGCTATCAGTTCTGCTGTTCAGAGCACTTGTGCCGCAAGTTGTAGATCTCCTTTTGTGTTTCCCTCAGCGCTCAGTCCTCATCTTTCTGTAAGCCAACGAGAGTAAGACTCCGTGCTTTCTGGTTGAGGCAGTTCTCTAGAAGGGGAGAATCTGAGTTTGAGCCTCACTCTGAAAGCAGTGTGTATTTTATATTAGATATAATAAGGAATAACAGGCTATTCTGAGATTGAATTGTTCTTGGCCTCCTTTTATTGGGTATTTGCAGTGGCGTGGTTCCAGCCGATTACTTTTTTAAGCTTAGAGCAAGGGAAAACTGTGTGTGGTACCTGGTTTAGACACGGCTTGTGTGACACATGCAAACCCCGTATAACTGGCCATGTAACTCTGAAACAGATTTACACCGTTTGAAGCAAATTTCCTTCAAGATGTAAATTGCTATAACCTGTGTGTGGGCAATCAGGCTGTTCCAGCAGCTTCAGAAACTCTGAATCCCCACTGATTAAGTTTACGACTGCAAAATCTACTCTTAAGATTTTTAAATGGAGCTAAGGCTGTACTCGTCACTTTTGTGCCTGCAAATGAGTTACTAAATTATCGGTTCAGTTGAAAATACTGCTGCAAAGGTACATTTTCTCATATATTGTGTGCACTTTCTTTAGCCTTCCCCATGGAAAAGGTGTTGATACATAGAATTACTTCTGTTGAATGCCACAGAAGTAGGGGGAATGGGGCAAGGAGATTATTGAGGTGGAAAGAGATGTTTGAGGTGCTTCCTGTGGTGGAGGTGTAAAGGCTAATGGGGAAGAGAAACCTCGCGGTACCATGTTACTTGTTTAAGTGATGTACTGAATCGCATGGTTGGGGTTTTTTTTCCAAGGCAGATATTATCTGTATATGTTTAAAAATAGCAACTTTTAAAGGTAAAACGCAGCATTGCTTAAGGGAGTTTTTTGTGTTTATTTTCATGATTATTAGAGTCCAAATCTGAGAAAAGAACAGAAGAAACAGCGTAAATACATCAAAATATAAAGGTACGCAATGTAAAATCCACCTTATAAGAAGTAAGTCTTGGAGTTTAGGCCTAGAAAAAATGGGTAAAAGTGTAACAGTACCATGTGGCCTTGCTGCAGCTGGGTGATGGTGCAGGTTTGACACAGGACTTGAACTTTCTGTCTGTTCATAGACAATAGACAGAAGTTGGCCTTGAGGATATGTCACTGGTGAATCGTTGACGTTTTCTCTTGCTTTAACCCAAACAGAAAGCAAGTCTGGATCTGCCCATTTACCTTCAAAAATGTTCGTTATAGTATGCTGGCCCTGTTCTAACCGGCCTTGCTCCTGGGAATTTCTCCTCAGCATTTTCCCCTTCGTTGGGTAAGGGTAACTTTGCATTTTGACTGAAGGGGTTAAGTACCACAGATGCTGATGTGCAACAGGAGGCAGGTGAAAGGAGGGGCTTGTTTGGAGAGTAGATTTTCCTTCTGCTAAGGCTCTCTGACCTTTGGAGCACTTGGATAAGTTCATTTATATTTAATTGTCAGTTGGAACATAGACATTGCAGCTTCTGAAGAATACCGAAGGCTGAAGATAAACCTGCATCATCTTTTGGTACAAAAGGACAGTCTTAGAGGCATAAGGAAAAACTGCTTCTATAGGGACTTGGTTTGATTGCAGAAGGCTTGTGGACAAACAGAAATGAATGGCACTAACAGATAGGTCAGAGTTGCTCTGGACCATGGCGATCTTTTCACAGCTTGGGTGACAGGATGTGATGTGTTCCTGCTGCGGCAGGTATTAGAATTTGCAGCCCAAGTTCATTTTTAGTTCCAGTTGTAAATCCAGCTGCCTCCTTTTTTTCGTAACTTAGAGCAATTGACTTCAAACTGAATGCTGAAAACCTGGACATGTTTTCTCTTATTTGAATCGTAGAATCATGGAATGGTTTGGCTTGGAAGGGACCTTAAAGACCATCCAGTTCCAACCCCCCTGCCATGGGCAGGGACACCTTCCACTAGACCAGGTTGCTCAAAGCCTCATCCAGCCTGGCCTGGAACGCTTCCAGGGATGGGGCATCCACAGCTTCTCTGGGCAACCTGTTCCAGTGCCTCACCACCTTCTCAGTGAAGAACTTCTTCCTGATATCCAATCTAAACCTCCCCACTTTCAATTTAAACCTGTTACCCCTTGTCCTGTCACTACAGGCCCTTGTAAAAAGTCCCCTCCCAGCTTCCTTGTAGCCCCTTCAGGTACTGGAAGGTGCTATAAGGTCTCCCCGGAGCCTTCTCTTCTCCAGGCTGAACACGCCCAACTCTCTCAGCCTGTCCCCATAGCAGAGGTGCTCCAGCCCTCTGAGCATCTTCGTGGCTTCCTCTGGACTCTCTCCCACTGTTCAATACCCTTCTGATGTTGTGGATTCCACAGCTGGACACAGAACTCCAGGTGGGGTCTCACAAGAGCAGAGGAGATGGGGAAGCATACCTTCCCTCGACCTGCTGGCCACGCTGCTCTGGATATGGCCCAGCATGTATTAAAACATAAATGTATTAGAGCGTAAAAAAACTTCAAAAAAGGGCAGAGTTCTAAGTCTGTAATTGCTAGAATAACTTAAATCACTGCTGAAAGGCTACTACATTAGTCTAGTTAGTTTACTTCACTGACACAGTCTAGTAGTGCTCATGCACCCTGTTGCGGTGCTGTTGTTGCACATGTTACTAAATGCAGCTGGGAACAGTAATTTCAATCATTCCTTCAGGATCTACGCAAATCTGCTAGTCACCTGCATGATTTGGGGTTCAGCATCCATTCAGGTTTCCTTAGTGCAAGATACCTTTATGTCTTGTAGCAATAATGTCCACATGAGCTTGTGAGTGAGCGCTCGATTGTGCCTCTTCCTGGAAAGGCATGAGATTATCTTGTGTAAATATAACCCAAACTGTCTTGCAAGATGCAGTTGCAACTCAATTCCTGCATTCTTTGGTTGAGGATACTTCAGTATCTCTCCTGTCATAAATCTGTTCCACTTTTTAGGGTGCTTTTTCCTCATTTTGCATTAAAGGTAATGATATACGAAGATTTTTTTTTTAAAGCAAACATACCTTTGGATCTTGTTTCCCAAAAGTGATGTAATGAACCTCTTCCCTTACTTCCTAAATGCTAAATTTAGTAAAGAAACTAAACAGGAATGGTTGCCTACATGAGTTTAGCCACTAGATGCCGCTTAAAGCACACGGTTTCTCAGAAGTACATGGTTGCAAGTGCCTGCTGCCCACCACCCAGCATGAACAGCAGAGCTGTGTTCCTGTTCAAACACAATGCTGGTGCTAAAATGAGAATATCCTAAATCCTGAAGTAGTTGTACTTTTGACTGTGTTTTAGAAAACGTGAAATATCTGTTGGAAAGTTAAACAGGGTGTCATTAAGCTTATTTACTACAGGCAAATATTAAAATATATATATTTGGAACTATATTATGTTTTGTCAGATTGCTTTATTTCAAGAAAGAAATATCCACCTTTTATAGGCTAGGAGGCTTCTCCATGGGATAATGCGACTTGACTGCTGTCACACTGAAGACATTGTTAGAACTGAAAATGGACTCCAGGACTCTCCAAGTAATGTGCAGACTGAGTGTCTTTTCCTTTGAAGGAGCTGCCATGGATAAGTGAGTCTTACTTAGTCGCCAGAGGTGTGTGGAATTACACATGATTTGTAGAAATAGTTAGCTGACTCAGCATCTGAGCCTTAGAAACCATTATTAAATGTAACTGATTTATTCATAGTATGGATCGTAATAAGAAAGTGAGAAGAATATACTTTTGGCTTGGAAAAATAAGGTTTAACACCTGCTATTTTCCTCTTCCTTTGAGTTTGATGCACTACCAATACAGATTTTTCCCAGTCTGTTAGTAGATGTATTTGAAACCTTGTGACTTGCTGGTGACAGAGTTCTCACCGTTTAAACATTCAGGCTGGTTTTGACAAGTCTTGGGTTCAAAAAGACGTAATTGTAGTAAAGGGGAAAAGTGTTTTCATTCGTATACTCTGTAGCCATTGTGTGTGTTGTAGTTCTGTGTTGGGTGAGCAATGTTGCCCAGAGAAGCTGTGGATGCCCCATCCCTGGGAGTGTTCCAGGCCAGGCTGGATGAGGCTTTGAGCAACCTGGTCTAGTGGAAGGTGTCCCTGCCCATGGCAGGGGGGTTGGAACTAGATGGTCTTTAAGGTCCCTTCCAACCCAAACCATTCCATGATTCTATGATAATGTTAAGGGGGAAGACCAGGGAACCACAGACTTGGTATAAGAGAGACACAGAATTGCTGGAGAGTGAAGGGCCACGAGGATGATGAAGGGACTGGAGCATCTCCCCTGTGAGGAGAGGCTGAGAGAGCTGGGACTCTTTAGCCCAGAGAAGGAGGGCTCAGGGGGATCTGATCAAAGTGTATAAACACCTGAAGGGAGGGTGCAAAGAGGAAGGAGCCAGGCTCTTTTTGGTGATACCCAGTGTCAGGACCAGAGGTCATGGGCACAAACAAACACAGGAGGATCCCTCTGTACATCAGGAAACACTTTTTTACTGTGAGGGTGGAGAAGCTCTGGCACAGGTTACCCACAGAGGTTGTGGATGTGGAGTCTCCATCCTTGGAGATACTCAGAAGCCATCTGGACATGGTGCTGGGCAACCAGCTCTCGGTGCCTTGCTGTAGGAGGTGGGTTGGACCAGATGACCTCCAGATGTCCCTGCCAACCTCAACTGTACTATGACTCTGAAACCTGAACAGGGCAAACATCTTTTCCGTCATCTCTTAAAATACAGTATTTTGTTATGAAAAAGATAGGTAATGAGGTTTTCAATTTTCCCCTCACTGTTTAGTTATTGGAATAGAACAGAAAAAAACCCCAGCAGTGTTTGTAATTCAAGTTCACCTGTTAGGCAGAGTGCTGCATTAGTGAAACGTTTCAAATCAAGTGGATGAGTGTTACATAATCATCGGGAGAGTTTGCTGAGTTTGTAAAATAAATGAAGAAGCATTTCTATATGCTATTTTTGGTAGCAAATTTCAAGTAAACATAGCAGGGAGAAGTAACTTCCTATCTACTCCTTTCCTGTTAATCTGTTGCCAGCATGATAAAATTCTTATACTATGCACAATCAGAAAAGGTCTGTTTGAAAATAGTAAAGTTCCCAAGAGTGCTTATCTTGCTGTCCAAAACTTTAAAGCTTTTTTGCATTATATTTTTAATAGAATCATAGAATCACAGAATGGTTTGGGTTGGAAGGGCCCTTAAAGACCATCTAGTTCCAACCCCCCTGCCATGGGCAGGGACACCTTCCGCTAGACCAGGTTGCTCAAAGCCTCATCCAGCCTGGCCTTGAAGACATCCAGGGATGGGGCATCCACAACATCTCTGGGCAACCTGTGCCAGTGCTTCACCACCCTCTCTGGGAAGAACTTCTTCCTGGTATCTAATCTAAATCTCCCCACTGTCAATTTAAACCCGTTACCCCCTGTCCTGTCACTACAGACCCTTGCAAAAAGTCCCCCACCAGTATGTTAATGTTCAGTAACAACACTGTAAATAGGTTTGGTATGAAGCGTGTAGGACATCAGGAATATGTATATTTTTGTGGTGTTTTCCCTTTATCCCTAGCCATGCGTCTTACCTTTTATGAAATGCGTATGGTTGAAGTAGTGTTGTGTATCGCATTCAGTCTGTATCCCTTGTTTTCAGTAAATCTCCAAAGGCTGTGCTTGTTTTAAAACAACTTCTGTTTTCTCTAAAGGAGTTTTTGGATCAGGGCTTGCATATTATTTTAAGCTTATTTTGCATTTGCATCAAAATTTTAAGTCCTGTGAGTCAGAAAATCAGTATTTTGGAACTGTTGGGGTTTATTATGTATTTATACACAGTATTTATATTATTATGTATTTTTAGTCTATACATTCAGTTAAAAAAGCAAACTCCAAGTGCAGACTAGGTCCCCACTTCTTTCCCTGTGTCAGGAGAATAGAGTCCTGCAGTTAAATGAGGAATATAATTTTCCCCCTGTTTTGTTGCTCTGACACGAACAGATGCATTTTTTTTCCCTGAAAAGTATCTTTGCAAGCACTCACAGAACATTATTCCTGAGTGAAAATACAGGCAAACAGAAATGGTAGCAAAAATCAGGTAGCATCTTAATCCATTTATAATGCTGTCATACTGAATGTTTTAAGTTGAGTAAACTAGGTGATAGTGGAAATAAAAGAGAATTAATCCAGATCATTTTGAAAAGCAGTAAATAGAAATGTTATGGTGATTCAGAGTGCACTCATAAACTTGGTTCTACTGTCAAGATTGCTATCAGGCTGATAAACACTTTTTATCTCATAAAACCAAAAAATGAGTATGTTTTACAAAACAGCAAAACAATGTGTTTATCATTCTTGGACGCAGATCTGTTAGGAACACAGATATTGATATATGATTTACCAGAATAGTGTTGGAGCTTATAAAACCATTAATTTATCTAGTCTGAAAATCTCTCTGCTACTAGAGTAGAACGTGAAAGAATTGTTTTGGTAGTTGATACAAAACAGCCTCTTGACAGATAAGTTTTCTTTTTAACCCCATTCTAAGTTTTCCTGTAGCCTAGTTGCCGTTTATTAAATCTTACTGACATTGTAATCTCAGTTGCATTTTGTAGCAAAAGGTTCCATAAGTTAATCAGTTTGATCACAATTTCTGTGATGTTCTCTCTTAGGTAATACATTTACTGGCTTAGGATTGAAAAGCTGTAACCTGGCCCTCCAGGATCAGCGTATTCAGAGATTCTCCTAGCATTTTTGTTTAATTAAACTACTTTGTTGCTAATTAACACCATTGACTTTCCCTTTTTGCAGTAAGATTTGTTCTTCCAGGAGTCAATAGGTTAGTCACTGTGCATATGAACAAAAAGGGCCCATCAGCTCCTTAATGTAAAATACACTTCCATTGTCTGACTCTTTTTCCAGTGCTATTTTTTACCAACAGTAAAAATCCCCAGTTTTGGGTGCAGGTGAAAGACGTATTCTGGCCGTCCCTGGAGTGACTCTACTCTCCAGTTCATCCCACCCACTAAGCCCACGTCCACCTACAGTCATTCTCCAGGAGGCCAGCAGAGGTTGTAAGATGTCAAGCCACCACGTTACTTCATGAGAAAGGGTGAATAGGGATCCTGCTGTAATGAGGAGGGGTGAACAGACCCGTGTCCCCATGCCTACTTGGTGGTAAGAAGATGCTCTGTAGCAGTGGTTCCCAGCATAAGGTCTAGAGCCCCATGGTCATAATTAAGTAGTTTGGGGCTAATCTGCAAAAGTGTGGTGCCTTTGCCATGTTTCCCATTACCCATTTGTTAGTGAGTGTATGTAGCAGAGTGTACAAAGTCTTAATGATTGACAGCGCTCCAAAATCCAGGAAATTTGGAAGTACTGCTTCAGAAAGGGCTCGGTTTTCTTAAGCGTGGGATAGGGAGTTAGAATTGCTGGGCACTCCTCCTGGTGAGGATTTTCTCCCTTGGTCCCTTTGTCCCTTGAAAGGGTGTTAAAAGGAATGCTGTCAACCTAACAGCAACCGCTTGCTGATGGACAGTCGGAAGATGGAAGCTTTGAGGGAGCAACTCTGTGAGGCTCATTGGAGACGAAAGAGGCAATGGAGATGGTAGACCCCTGAGGGGGAGAGCAGACTTTGTTCAAATTACGTCTTCATTAGCCGGTTAACATCAAGTCGAGATGTTTTCAATGACCAGTTCTACCAAAACAGACTAAACATCTCTAGCATGTTCTTAAGGCTGTTCGTGCCGCCCAGCTTAGGACAGCCAGTCAACTTACCAGATTCTTCTAGTGAGCAATTTAGAGTGAAAAAGAAAAAAAAGAATTCTCACCTTTGTCCTCTGGGTGAGCCTATTTTGCATCATTGCATATGGGCCTCAATTTCCTAACAGAGGAAGTGTGAATGCTCTTCGAGTAACTTTTCCAAAAGAGGCCTCAGTCTGGCTTATTTCTTAGAGCTTTGCTGCACATGTAAATTCTGGCCAGACTATGCTAATGTATATTACCTCCTGGATTCCTGCGGGAAATCCTTGTTTCTTTTCATTCTTCCAGTCTTTCAAGATGCAGTTGCACTCACCGATGCGATTGCCAGGCTTAAAGGCAAAATTCTGTGCCCTGCTGACCCTGCAGTAAGGCTGATGAACAGACCTTAGAGAAGAAGGAGTAGTAATGAGTAGCTCTAATTTCTATACATTATATGTATAATTTATATATGAATTATATAAAAACATAATTAGATATAATATGCTATAATCTAATACAATATAACTCATGCATATTATATGTGATCTAAGTATTGTTTATAACTATATAAAACGCCTGGTTACCTGGCTTTTCTCTCACCCAGTGCAAAGCTGGTGGGATCAGTAGCGTGGCTCCTACTCGTGCATTCTATTTCTAGACTTGGTTTCTCTTAAAAGCGGGTGGCTCTTTCCACTCAGCTCACCTCTGATCAGTTGGTAGACATCAGTAGGATTGTTCTTGGGTTTGAAACATAAATGGGTGAAATAGGGAGTGGAGAGTTGTTTTATTTTTTTCCAAATACAACGCAAGGTCTCTGTTCCTCCCCATAGGCAGGGAGGGACTGGGACCTGTTTATTCCTCTGTCCTCTCCAACAAACCTCATGTTAATGACAGTTCCCACTCTACACTTCCAAAACCATCCCTCGATAAGCCTCCTCCAGGACACCTCCCCAAATAAGATGCAAATGTGCTGTGAGGGCTGGTCTCTCAACGCACAGGCGTCTGCTTAGATCAAAGTGAAAAATACACATGTAAACTATATGTAAGAGAATTAATACACCTCAAATTCATATTTTACCATCAGCAGCAGTATTTATTCAGCCCAAACCAATCTCAGAACTGTAGTATGGGAAGATATAGACAAAGCAGCTCAAAATGGAGCAGAGAAGGCAGAATTCACTCTGGTGAATGTAGTTAAGAGATTTCATTTCCGTTATGCCCCAAGCATGCTGTCTCATAGTGACCTACTCATGCCATTGTTTTTAACAGAGCTTTTACTGGATGTAACTGTTTTCCACTTGGTACATTCCTCTTACCTCTGCAAATTCTCTATGATCGTATTAACTTTTTTCAGTTCCAAAGAAAAAAGAAGTGAACAACCTTTTGTTGCTGCTCTGCAGCTGCTGAGTGTGATGCTGTGGTCTTGCAGAGCACAAATTCAGCATCACCCTATCAGCTAGGAGCTGATCTTGTGTGCTTCGGAGCATTTCTGCTTTCTGCTCTGGGATACAAAACATCATATGTGTTTTGCAGCAGTAGCATATTTCCAGCCATCTGTAATTGCCTCCTACTTGCATATGCTTAGTCACTGCACACAAACATACACCTTCTGCTGAACTTTAGAATTATGCTCCCCTCTAGTAAAGCTCATTATGTTTTTAGCTGTGTGGTATTCTCCAAAGCCTCTTTTAACAACATTAGAGCCCAGTAATCCAGATTTACCTCCAAGGAGGCCAGAGGAGATAATTTAACCAAACCGTTACCGTAAGTACTTACTTTCTCATGTGATCCAGTAGCATTTGGTAGGTTTGTTGTTTTCATCAGTTTTGCCAAGTAAATGAAAACATGCTAGTATGAATAACAAAATTAATTTGTTATTGGTAGAGCCAAAATAACATCACAGGAATGCTCTAAAACAACACAATTTAGTAACTTTTACTTCCCTTACATTTTTAATGTAGGTCTTATATGATCCTTCATGCTACTGCTAGGTTAGTACTTCTCAAAATCATGGAATACTCAAAGGTGTACTTATCTCTCCACTCCCATCACCAGCTGGAGTCCAAATTTGTTGTCTGTTGTTATCTTCTCTATGAGTCTATTTTTTCCGAAGTGGGTGTTGTGGGGGGTGGTTTTCTTGCCTCTGAAGGCATGAGGTTCATGATCTACCCAGATTTCTGCTGGCAGTGATTTTTTGAGTTTATTGGCAAGATCACTGTCCAAAGAAGTCTGCCTTCTCCTACTCCAACATTTGATTATTTAGCCAACGTAGCTGTCTGTGGCAGTTACTGTTAACTTAGGGAGAGGGTGCTTGGGCCAGTGGTCTCCAGTGCCTTGAAGCTGGGGAAACATACTCCCCCTGGTCTCCTCCCTCTCCAAATGTCAACTTTCAAGACATGGTGGGGTGGAGGTAAATGCCAGGTTGATATACTTCGGAAAGCCTATGTCTCCTGAACAGATGGCTTCTTGGGATATGAACCAGTACTTGCAAGTGGGCAGTTTCTTCTTGAAACAGGGATGAAATGGGGATGATATTAGCCACCTAACAAAAATCAGTTGTATTTGGGGCGGGAGAACATGTCATGGAAACTTGACTCATTTCTAGCCAAGACAGGATCCCAGAAGAGGAACCAGATACTGATAGCCAAGTTATTCTTTCCATAATCACAGCCATTTGGAAATCCCAGAGGAGTGAAGAAAGTCAGGCTGCAGGCCATCTTAAGGTTTTAAGGACCTTTTCTCCATCACAGTTTGATAGCATGGAGCTTTTAAAAATAAAATCCTTTCCCCCTAAATTACATTTTTATCACTTCCATATTCCTTCAATCTATGCCATTTTATAATGGTCTGAGGAAAGCCTTTGGAAGTGTGTGCAGTCGAGCTGTTGCTGGCATTTCAGTCTGTGCTGCTGCATACACTCTTCCAGTCCCATTCCTGTTGGGCTGAGCTTGCAGAGGACTGATGTTCCAGCTACACGGGCAGAACTGCCATCCTGGGGCATCCTGACAGAACTCCATGAAATCCCTGCTGTGTAATCTCTTCTTTCCTACTTCTGGCAAAATAAAAAGAAATAGCAAAACCCACAACTGATTATGTCAAATAGTGCTCTTCAGTAGCTTGATCAAGGGCTTATAGTACCTGTTCATGGCAGAGGAAGTCTGTTGCTGCACGCTGCTCCTGTTTGATCTGCATCCTGGCTTTGTGAGAAAGGTCCAGCTTGTTCCCAATATCCAAAAAGAGTTGGCAGGCATCCTCAGGAGCACCCTACACACTTTGAGAGGAGGGAGGTTGAATTCATCCTGCAGGTTGAATTAAATTCTATGGAAAAATTTTACTCCCTATCAGATTACAACCACTTCCCAAGAGATATTTTAGAAGCTGTTTTATGCAACAAAACGTTTTATCAGGCAAAGGACGTGGTCCTGATGCCCAGAGACAAAGCAGCTGTGTAACGCTGGTGAGCCTGGCTGACGGCAGCGCTGTCTCAGAGCTGGTGCCCGCACAAGGAACCCGCACAAGGAACGGCTGGGCATGCGGGAGACGAGCTCAGCCGCTCCGTCAGGAGTGCAAATCTGGATCTGTTTATTCTTCTGATGAAGCCATACTTCAAACTCCATCCTTGCTTCAGTTCTCTATCCAGGAAAATAGCTCTGCCCTATGAAAATACATTAAGTTACTTGAGATAGCCAAATACAAAAATAATGGGGAACGCAGAAGTGCTTAAATGGCTACGTCGAGAATGTGGAAGATAACATCCAAATTTTATGTTGGTATTTACGTAAAACTCTGTAATTATGTTGTGACTGGATCAAAATACAAGCCTTTCAGAAAGAACAAGAGCAAAACATTTTGTCTCTACACTGAGTCTGTAGAAGTAATTCTTAAGATAACAAAGAATAAATGCTTTTTATAAAGCAACAATATAATCAGCTGGCTAAAATAATGGGCTGTTTTGAGAAATTCTCAATGGACAAAGCAATCCTAAGGGAATAAGAGGCATTAAGAGAGGAATGGACAAACACCATGCCAGACAGCACCCGAGGGAGTTTCTGGTCATCCTTCTCTAGGTTTGTGTGCATGAATTGGGCCACGGTTCATCTGCAGACACTAATTTTGTTTTTACTTTCCCATAGTGAGTCTAGAAACGTACATAGAATCATAGAATCATAGAATCACAGAATGGTTAGGGTTGGAAGGGACCTTAAAGATCATCTAGTTCCAACCCCCCTGCCATGGGCAGGGACACCTTCCACTAGACCAGGTTGCTCCAAGCCTCATCCAGCCTGGCCTTGAACACTTCCAGGGATGGGGCATCCACAGCTTCTCTAGGCAACCTGTTTCAGTGCTTCACCACCCTCTCCGGGAAGAATTTCTTCCTGATATCCAATCTAAATCTACCCTTTTCAATTTAAACCCGTTACCCCTTGTCCTGTCACTACAGGCCCTTGGAAAAAGTCCCTCCCCAGCTTCCTTGTTGACATCTTCAGGTGCTGGAATGTTCTATAAGGTCTCCTCAAAGCATTCTTTTCTCCAGGGTCCTAGGGAGCTAGGATCATGGCTGGGGAGGCATCAGGTGGTTACCAAGGGACTGGAGTAGAAAGAAGAGATGAAGCGGAAGGACTCTTGTGCCTTGTAGACAACTGACGTCATCTACTTGGAC
>NW_010237974.1:155433-166308 GCF_000690775.1 Eurypyga helias | reverse complement strand
AGGAGCGGGAGGAGGGTAGCGCCGCGGCGGCATTCCGAGCCCTGGCTCGGGGGACGCGGTTTGCCTCGGAACCTGCGGCTCCCTCACCGATTGTCGTATGTCCTTTGGCAGTACCGCGTGGGAGTTACCTTAGAGCAGGACAATAGGGTTTGGGGGGTTTTTGTACCTGTGAACAAGACGTAGGCATTTTTTCTTGCGGCTGAGCACTGAATTAAAGGCACAATTAAAAAGAACACAAGTCACTTTAACCTCTTTAATGCATGGATATGTTTACGCGAACGTGTCTTTTTATATGTAACACGTTACGTTGGTGAAAGTTGGAGGCTCCCCATGCTATGAAGAACGAAGGAAATAAAGCCGAGCAAAGCGGGTTTAGTTCTCCTCGCTCAGTGCAAGCAGTTCAGAACTGCACACGCATACGACTCGGAGCCTGTTGCGAACCGCAGCGACTGGAAGCGTGCGGTTTGCGTGCTTCTGCAGCTTTCACACGCTGTAGGGTACACCTTTGGGGTCATCGCTGCCACGTGCGGCGATAGCCCCGGTCTTTTCTGTCGCACGTCTTTCTTTTACGGCATTTTCCAGTTAACAGACTCTTCCCCAGTCTCACTTCCTTTGCCTGTGTAGAGATTTTATGACGTGTTTGGTTTTTTTTAAGTGATACTAAAATATTCTTTGCCTTTAAGCTAGATAATAACTTTCTTTTAGTCATTATCTCCTAGTGCTTAATCAGGTTGTGAGAAAGTCTCCATCTTTTTCCAGAAACAAGTAAATAAATAAACTTGGTATCCATTTTCACCTGTTAGAGGTCAGTAGGACTTGATACTCAGTCTTACAATTTTAGTCCTTCTGCACAAGGTTGTTTTGATGTGTTGCAAGTAATTTATATAAGGAAAAATATTTTAAAGTTGACATTAGCTACATCAAAAGGCAAATTTGCTGTAGTGACTCCATCAATTAAAAAGTACTTGCCTACAGTAACATGACCTTGCAAATGACATCGATAGTTAATACGATCGTTAGTCATTAACAGTATTACTATATTAAAAAAAATATGTAAATTTGTTGCCAGAATCAACATATTTACTGCTTTACCCGTTTTATTCTTCGGTGTTTTCACATCTTGTGTAAAGCGGTCAATTAATTTTCATCCTTTAATCTTGTACAGAATTATTTTTAGTTTGCTTAGTTTGGTGAAATGGACCTGAGGAAAATATAAGTTGGTTTTTGTTTGTCTTATTTTCCTGTTAGCAAATTCATCTGTCATTCTAGAATAACAGAACGTAAACTACTGATGGAAGTAGTCTCTGGAGCGAACTCATTATTCAAATATACCAATAATCAGAAAAAAGCCTTGTATTCGTCCCACAAATTGAAACTGAAGTTTTCTCATACGACAAAGACTTGGTAAGGAATAAATCTCGTTAATACGTTTTTGTTTTCTTCTAGATTTGTCGGGATTAATGCATCTGACATAAACTACTCAGCTGGTCGATATGACGCATCAGTTAAACCCCCATTTGACATAGGTTTTGAAGGTGTCGGTGACGTGGTAGCGTTAGGACTCAGCGCTAGTGCTGATTACACGGTGGGGCAGGCTGTGGCCTACGTGAAAGCGGGTTCCTTTGCTGAATACACAGTTGTGCCTGCCAAACAAGCAGTTCCTCTACCCTCCGTGAAACCCGAGTTTCTTACGTTAATGGTAAGTGGCGCTACCGCCTACATCAGTTTGAAAGAGCTGGGAGAGCTGTCTGAAGGCAAGAAGGTTCTGGTGACGGCAGCGGCTGGAGGAACGGGCCAGTTCGCTGTGCAGCTTGCAAAGAAGGCACAATGCCACGTAATTGGAACCTGCTCCAGTGATGAAAAGGGTGGTTTTCTGAAATCCATTGGCTGTGATCGTACAATCAACTACAAAACTGAGAATGTTGAATCTGTTCTTAGGAAGGACTACCCCGAAGGTGTGGATGTCGTGTATGAATCTGTTGGGGGGAAGATGTTTGACTTGGCTCTTAACTCCTTGGCTACCAAAGGGCGCCTGATAGTTATTGGGTTTATCGCTGGCTACCAAAACCCTACTGGCCTCCAGCCCGTTAAAGCAGAGTTACTGCCAGCAAAACTACTGAAGAAGTCTGCCAGCATCCGGGGTTTCTTCTTGAACCATTACCTTTCTGAATACAAAATGGCTCTGAAGCACTTGCTCAAGATGTATGACACAGGAGACCTGGTTTGTGAGGTGGACTTTGGAGACATGTCTCCGGGGGGCAAGTTCACTGGCTTGGAGTCTGTGTTCCGTGCTGTAGATTACATGTACATGGGAAAAAACATTGGAAAAATTGTAGTTGAATTACCTCACTCTGTCAACAGTAAGCTGTAAAAACAGAACAATGATATAAATCAGAAGAGAGAAAATGGGCACTTTATGCCTCAGAATTACTAGAAACAATTTCTTTTTTTCCAGCTTAGTAATGGATATAATATTAAAAAACAGCATTAAGGTGTTAATAAAAAGTTTTGTGGGTTTTGGTTTTTTTTTTTTCTTTTCTTAGAAGTGCTTAAATCGGTGGCTGTAGCACAGACTTAATGGGCCTGTGTTTAATTCTCTCGTTTAGGCTAGCATGAGACAAGAACATTGTTCTTGACAGAATAAGTCTTGATGCAGAGGCAGATTTAGTCTGTCAGACTGGTTTGATAATACTTTATATATAGTTCAGCTCAGGAAAAAAAGAATTCTTTCAGCAATTTTGATTCCCTGATTTAAAAAAAAAATTGTTAGAAGAAGACTAAGTAAAGAGTCGTGTTTTGTGGTTGCTCTATTAATCTCTTGAAGTTTCTGGAAAAAATTACGCTCTTCATTTTTTGTCACAAACACAATAATCATAATTCAGTGTATCATGGATCATAGTAATATTCCTTGACTGGTTACACAGGGAACATTTATCCTCCGATTCTGACATGTCAGTAATATTAAGAAAAGCAACTTGACTTTTTTTAATTATGTCTTTTGTAACTATAAACAACTGTGCAATTTTCTTTTAAATCTTTAACTACAAGTTGCAAGAAAATTTCATTTTCTTGCCTTTTACTTTGCTAATGTTTACTGCCCGGTCTCCCCTTCAGCAGGTATTACAAGATCATTGAAGTGGAGTTTCGAGCCGTGTTCATGTGTGTTCAGATCCTGTATATTTTTTGAAGATTTAATAAAGTTTAAAAAGATATTTAAATATTTGTGGCATTTATTCATATTGATACGCTTCTTGCCGACTAGCTCTTCTGCAAATAATCTCTGTGTTGTAGAGTTCTTTGGTGGGTGATTCTTGATGTGACTTCCCATAATCAAGCTGCTACTTCTGCTTTTACTGAATATTGCTTCTGCAGAAGCCCTTTTGCAAACAGCAAGACCATTTTAAATCTACAGTCACAGTACCTTGTACACGTACCAATGCTCAGTCACAGATCATCCAACCCGTACAGTTAAAAGGTTTTGTAAAGTTTTGAAAATTCCTCCTCACTTAATAGATATTAGTAATGGTATATACAGTAGGAATTCCAGCTAGTAGTGTAATATTTTCCAGAACAATAAAATACTTTAAACTATGCTTACTTTACATACTTTTTCCATAGCAAACGTTTAAGATCTTAAAGGCTGATTTTGCCACATCTTTTGCAATTATATACATTTGTATGCAGTTGGAGAGATGGAAATTTCCTAAGATCATACACCTCATAATAAAAAACATAATGATAGGCTGATAATGTTTAGGGGTTGAAGGAAAAAATCCAGGGTAAACTTAGTTTTTGGGCATTACTCAGGACTGACTGTACACAACATTTTTAAAAGTAACAATGTAGGAAAATCTTGTATTTTACTCAGTAGTATAGGCAGCAGAAAAGCATTTTTAACTTTGATTTCACATATTTTTATTGTGTTTTTTTTTAGCGTGTATGTCATTAGCATCCTAAAGAATTGTGTGCAACAAAGAACTGTTGGGCCATGTCTGACCATTTTGGAGGATGTTGGGGAAAGGCGGAATGGCTTGAGTCTTTGTTCCTGGTTCTCTTTTACTCAAGCTGAGCATCAAACCACTATGATTTCTTTTTCACCAGGATCTGCTGTTAGTAACATATTTCCTCTTTCCCCTCTAATATGACAAGTATTGTAGCGTTTTGTGTGTTTTGCATAATTAGAAAGGTCTATTGGTCTTATGACTGGATGCCAGAGAGATGCTAATGCTCAAGTACCATACAAGATCAGAGCGTACAAAGTTCTCGCTGTTTATTCCTAGGCACACAGTTTCTTTTCTTCTTCAGTGAAAAGGTGGTGCTCCTGCTCAATAATTGTATCTTTTTTAAAAAAAAAAAAAAAAAAAGTCTGTTTGGGCTGGACTAGGGCAAAATAAAAAGGATACAAGTGTTTACATGTGTGATAAGCACGGTAGAGTCGCAAGAGTAACAGTTTTTCAAATTAAGTTCCTGCAGTCAAGTGTCAAAACCTGTCCAAGTGGTAGGTATTTCTGAGGCAGTGAATTCCAAATGTTTTTGTTGTAAAAATTCTTCTTGCAACAGGATTCTGTTTGGACATCGAGCGTTCTACTTCCTTTTTAATATGTTACTTTATATATAACATTGAGTAATGCAGTTGCCCCAGGCTCTTTCACTAATCAAAATAATGGAAGAGAGGAACCTTTGGAAGGTTCATATCTATATATTCAAATATGACATTTTGTAGGTTTTCATTTTGGCTTCAGGCTTATTATTTAGCATTTTCATACTGATTACAGTGTTAATAAAATGTTTAAATTTGTTATCTGCGGAACTTGTGTGGCCAGTGTACTAATTTTGTAGCCCTTTTGGTGTTTGGGTGTGGCTATGACCACTGGGCTTGTCCTTTTCATCAAATGCCTGTGTTAAGCTAAAGGGTAACTCAGGGTATATACATGGTTGCTCTTCCATGAACAAATCCGAACTGAAGAAGGAATTTTTGTTTTTAAAGATACAATTTCAATCATCTAGTTGCTGAAAAAAAGGCATTATTGGTGGGGAGAAGGCAAAAAGTCTTTCTGAAACACGCAGATAATGCTCTTCTGCCGAGATTTATAATAATTTTCTGTTTGCAGAGGGTGGGGGGAGAAGCCAACTTCTTATTTAAAAGTATATTCTGCAAACTTACAGTTATGGGAGGAGGGCTGACTTTGAATAAGTAAGCTATGATGGATTTAAATAATGTTTAAATATTAGATGGATAGGAAAATGTATATGGCATGCACACACTGAGAGGTTTAAATGATGATAGGACATTGAACATACAAGGAGAAGAAATACTGTAGAGTCACAGCAAGGGATTAATAACAATACACTTAATATGCTTGCAAAAAAAGGTGTATTAAAAGCTGTGTGCACAGTGGGGACTTAAATGATTAAAAATAATAATACATTTGCCTGGGAAGTACTAAGTATACTATATGTAGAGAGCAGGGATTTAAATAATAATACTATTAATAATAGCTCATTGAGATGTGGTTGCTAGCACTACATCCTAATTTTACCTTTCTAAATGAATTTGCTACAGAGAAATCTGGCATTGTTTGCTGAGGCTAATACCAGAATTTCCCTTTCCTACACACATATGCTTCCATGGAAAAACAACAAAGAAGTAGATGAAGAGCTGGCTTTTTTCCTGAGTCTGTCACATGTGTGCATGCGCACGGACACACACGTACTCACTCTCTCCTGGCCTGCAACCCTCAGCACATTTTACAGACACGCTTCCTACTTAATTGCTGTGCTGGAATCTCCTAATACCTTTTTGAATTAAGTTAGATTTCTACCAAGCTAGAGTCTCCTATGTATTTGTACGTGTGCATATGTGTTTGTGTGTGTGTATACATATAATGTATATATTTAATAAGTGGATACGAATAACTGCTGTGTCATGTAAATACAAATAATTACAGTCTCTCAAGGAAAAGTTTGCAGTAGTGTTTGCAGATATTATATATATTCCTACTTCTGTCTGAGGACTGAAGAAATTTCTCTGCTGAATAGCTGTTAGTATCTATTTTACAAGATTTACTCATTTTCAGGTACCTAATGTAGCTGCTAGCATGCATGCACAACAATACAATTTATATGGTAAATGGAACCAAATAATGGCTTCACTGAATGTTATGGCTGCACTGAAGGGAAATGTCACGGTAAATAGCTGCCAAATTATGGATCATGCCGAAGTGTCACAACTGCACTAAAGACAAATAGCACTAGAGGCTATTGCCACTGTGACGCTTTTGAGTTATGAAGAAGAGGAGCAGGCTGATGTGAGCCTCTTTGTGTCCTCATTATAGCAAAGGGTTACTGGTGCAGAGTACAAGAAAACCTAGTCCTACGTGGTGGCTAGTTATTAATCTGTTCTTCTCGGATCTAACAGCTGTAGCAAACCAGAAAATCTTTTCCTTGCTTTATGAATACATTGACACACACACACACACACAAACAAAGAAAAACCTGCAGGTTTTATGAATGTAAATGTGTACAGGAAATGACTGGTAATGGAAAAATATTGTAATAAAATAATCTAATCAAAGAATATTATTAAATTTAACATCGTATGTGTCTGAAAGCTTTAGTTGCTTCTTATGCAGATAGATCTGTGAAATATAAGCAATAATGCACTTTCTCTCTTTGTAAAGACTTGAGTAGTAAGGACATTACCAACTAAATTGCTTCTTCTAAACTGAAGTGTGTCCCGGTTTCTTTCATTTTAATGGGAGGGTAATAAAGATGAAAGACTAACATTTTAACTGATGGATCCCTTAAGCTACAGAATTGAAATTTATTGTGTTTTGAAGGAATATGCTAAATCCTGAAATGTGGAAAGAAGCAGGGAAATCCCAGGTAAAATAAAAGCCAAGTAACCTTTTTTTTTTTTTTTAAAAAAAAACGGGACATACTTTTATGAATGGAAAACTACATGCTGCTCTTACTTAAGCCGAGAAAACAATATTGTTCTCTCAGAAAGCAAAAAAAAGGGTGTGTGTGTGAATATTTGGAGGGCCATCGCTCAGCAAGTGGTTTCTCCTTTCTAGGATCACTTTTCAAACCCTGCCTGCAGTGCTCAGGGAAGTGAGTTTGATGCTCTGCACACTATTGTACACACCACAAACGTACCATCCATAATACAGCACGATTGTCAGTCGCTGTTTTACAGAGGGGCCAGGGCTGAACAATCATGGTGGATAAATTACTTTTCTATTCTGCAGCAAGTGGCCTTACTACCATGTGAAGCTTAAGGTCATTGGCAGGGCAGCGAGGGGGAAGCTTATATATTAGTTAACTCTAATGCACTAATAGTGTTCAGATAGAGGAACTATATCAATTAATTACAGTTAGGTTTGTTCTTCAAGATTGTGGTGGTGACTTGAAGAGTTACGTGCTGAGATACATACATACATATATGTATTTTGCTTTCTCACTACTCCCCTTCTTGCTACAATATTCCTATAGATAAGTTGTTTTTTCTTTAATACCTGCACTGAAGCCTTCAGTATTCATCATCACAAGCATCGAAGTTTCAGAAATAAGAAAATAGTCTGAAAAAATTTTTAAACTATAGCAACACATTCTGCTTACAATTTTTACAGTGTAGTCTAAAGGGGGAGGGGAAGAAAAACCTGTCAAAAATTAGGTAGAACATCCTTGAGTGGCAATTAGCATGCCCAGAATTTATTTTATGTACAACGCAGTGGCAAGTAGCTGCTTCTTATTAAATGAAAATCCTGTATTATGTACTTCAGGAACATTCCAACTAATGAGTATGTAATGTCCTTAGTATAACACAGAACTTCTTTTTGTGTTCATAACCACAAGATGCTGGAAACTTGACAAATGATATCATTTAAGACAGATGCCTGCCTTAGGGACCTGTTTTTTGGCTTCCTGTTTCTGGTTTTTATTTCAATAACATTTGTAATTGCCACAGGATCTGTACCTTTGTAGTGTTTTAACCCTTTCACATACACCCCCCTTGCATTAACTCCTTGGCTAGGTACTTGGGAAGCTTGTCTTTTTTTCAGTGTTGTATCCCTTTTTCCCCCACCTCAAACTGGTGTGTTCTTCCTGCCTCTCACAAGCACAGATACACACATAAATAAAAGCTGGGCGTTATTAGACCAGATGAAATGGTGACATTAGAGGGGGTAAATGCTTACTCCACTAGCTGCGTTTTACTAGGGCAAAAGTACATGTAGACCAGGCCTAAGGAAAAAAAATTAAACGCTGTTAGGTCTGGCCTGCTGATTCTCAGCGAGTTACGTGTGCGGCCTGGGCACACAATGCCTTCATCTCAGTTATACTTTCCCATGTGTGTTTCCTCCTCACATGCTTTACTTAGCTTATGGGGCAGGAGGATTTTCGACATCGCTGTAGTTTGGTGCTGGTTATAAGGGGCGTTTCGGCACTGCTGGTTCAACACGAGTCTGTGCTGTGCCTCCACAGGACAATGGCAGTTTACAGCTCCCCAGGCACTCAGCACTGATCCTGGCAGACTGCAGGAAACCTTTCCGCAGTCCAGAGCAGCCCAGAGTTTTGGTGGTAGTTTATAGCATCTTCTCTCTCTCTTTTGCCTTTTGTAGGTCTTGCCAAAAAGCCATTGCAAACGGGCTGCGTATGAGAAGCTTACGTGGTTCTGCATAGGGGAGGATTCACTGGGAAACTACTAAACCCTACACAGTGCTTAAGAGCGTGAGTTCTTGGCACCTATTGTGCAGGTGAGGATTTTGTACCTGTCAGAAGCACTTAGCTCTCATGAGCTTACAAGGTTTTCTCATGTCATTTGAAGCAAAAAATTGCCATTCGAGCCTTCTGTCACGGGACATGTAGTCTCAGTGCACCTGTACTCTTAAGCCAGGTTTATCCCTTGGAGTGTCGAACAGCCTTAGAGCGTGAGTTCTTGGCACCTATTGTGCAGGTGAGGATTTTGTACCTGTCAGAAGCACTTAGCTCTCATGAGCTTACAAGGTTTTCTCATGTCATTTGAAGCAAAAAATTGCCATTCGAGCCTTCTGTCACGGGACATGTAGTCTCAGTGCACCTGTACTCTTAAGCCAGGTTTATCCCTTGGAGTGTCGAACAGCCTTACCTTTCTTCAGAACCAGAGCTGAGGACACTGAAAACCCCAAGAAACGCCTCGGTTTACTGCAGGACTAGACTCCATGTCACACAAACGTACCCTGCAGGCTTTCTGTAAGTGAAGGAGGACGAAGTCTTTATATCCCATCACAAGAGGGAGGTTGAAAGGACCAAGCGAGTGCCGGACCAAGTCGCTTCTGCTGTTCCAGAGTTCATTTTCAGAGGTAGGCAGGCACACAAATCTCATTATGCCTCACAAGGATCCATGCACAGGCTTCTTGCATGCCGTCTTAAAACCGTACCCCTAAGGGGCTAATTCACAAAGGGAATAGAAGGAAAGGAAATTTGTCTGTTTTCTGGAAGCAGTAAGACATGACATGCAGTGCGGTTCTGGCTGATTACAGCATGCCTCAGGTGAGCTGGGAGGCATGGGGCCGCGAGCCAAGTGATTTCAACCACCGGAGAAAGAGAACTCCACAGAAAAGCATTGTGTGGCATGTCTGATTGCTACAAAGGAAAACACTCCGACTTCATTCAGGTTGGCGTGGCGTTATTGGCGTGACTGTTTCTGGCAACCTATCAGAAAGTTTTATTTGCATCCAGAGTTTTGAAAGCCCTTTCATAACGTTAAACAAGGATAACACTGAACACGTCTGGCTTATTTGCCCCTTGACACGTATGTGCAATCCCTCACTGAAGCCCTAATGAGGGGTTCTCCTCAGGTTGCATTCCTTTTGAAATAAACCCCTGCATACATGCAGCAAAACGTACCCTTCCTCCCTGGATAGGGTGTGGCAGGAGTAGCCAGAAGGAAGCGGATAAAGTATGTTATTTTTCCTGTATTCTCAGTAATCGAGATGCAGAGTCAGTTATTGGATCATTTGACTTCTTACTGAGCTGGGAAACCTCAATCTGCTATCACAAGTGCCTACAAATAAGGGAGATACTGAGTCAGCTTCCTCTCCTGGGAATGTAAATGAGGAACAAGAATAACACTCTTGAAATCGGTGTAAAAACCGTCTCCGAGGAGAACCTGGCTCTTAATTCCCTCTGTGTGTGTGTGTGTTCATGCTGCTGAAAAAAGCAGTTCTAACACAGACCTGCCTAGCCTCAAATCATAGTGAAATTTCCCAGGGCCTCCAGATAACTCCTGAAGTCTTGGAAAACACAGTCATAGAATCACAGAATGGTTTGGGTTGAAAGGGACCTTGAAGACCATTCAGTTCCAACCCCCCTGCCATGGGCAGGGACACCTTCCACTAGACCAGGTTGCTCAAAGCCTCATCCAGCCTGGCCTTGAACACTTCCAGGGATGGGGCATCCACAGCTTCTCTGGGCAACCTGTTCCAGTGCCTCACCACCCTCTCCATGAAGAACTTCTTCCTGATATCCAATCTAAACCTCCCCCCTTTCAATTTAAACCTGTTCCCCCTTGTCCTGTCACTACAGGCCCCTGTAAAAAGTCCCTCCCAGCATCCTTGTAGGCCCCATCCCAAGTCACTTATGTAAGAGCCTCGGTGGAACAGCAGAGGTTTTGCAAGCATTCTGATGACGGATGGTGGCAAAGCGAGCCCCACTCAAGGGAAACTGCTGGAAAGGCAACGCTCCAGTTCTCAGGTGTCGTTCTCAAAATGAATTCAGGTGTGAGGGACAGATCGTCATCCATCCTAGTTTAAAAAAAACTGTTCTTCCCTACTTCCGAAAGCCTGAGTTACTTGATAACTATTCTTCCCTTTCCTCCTTTCTCTCCATCTCTTT
>NW_010237974.1:111300-155419 GCF_000690775.1 Eurypyga helias | reverse complement strand
AAAAAAAAAAAAAAGGTGAAATAATCATAGAAGGGGAGGCCGCTGGACATATTTCAGGCTTTTCTTTCCCTTTGCAAGGGGGAGTTCAGTTATCCTTGTCTTGTAACATGCCTAAATCTAACAAAGCACACGGAGTTTTGCCTGTAGGCTCTGCAACAAAATTTTAGTAGATTTATGGCAAATGTATACGGTTCCTATTTTACCACAGAAAGAGACATCTTTTTTGTTTCCAATGTACAAGACCTTTTCTAGAGAGATGGGGAAAACAAAAACCAAACAACCCACAAAGGACTCCTTCCACCTCTATGATTTTATTTGCAGTGTCTTTTATTCTATCTGTTTATGCTATAGTTTAATGTGACGAGGCTACTTCTATTGCATTTCTTCCTTTCTTGTTTGTGAAAAGATGACATGTTCAGCAGTCACGAAATACACATCATGGTGCAAAGAGGAAGGAGCCAAATAATCCTCCTTTTCCACAATGCTGAAATTGTGGCAGTACAAAACAGTTCTGCAGTGGTTCACATGGTATGAACCAGAATCCTGCAAAGGGAACAGAGGGATCCTATAAGGAGACTGGAGGGATCCTATAAGGTGAACAGAGGGTTGTGGATAAAACATGCTATAGAGAAAAAGGTTGTATCTAGCAGGGCCAAAAAAGGACGTTGGTGGTGGTGTTGTATTCAGGTGACTGGAGGAAAGACAAACGTTGTGCTTCTTCTCAGATGAGATCAACAAGTAGCAACAGGCTTTTTTTCCCACCCTATGTAAATCAGATACAGCCCTAAATCTAACAGCAGTACTTCACAAATATACTGCACTGAGAACTAATGCCAGTGCCCTTGCTTTCTAGATTCTTTTTTTCCCACTTTCCCGGCATTATATTCCATTTTCAACTAATTACAGACTAACACAATGTGGAATGATTTCTTTGCTTCCAGGAATATAATCAGGACTTCACCATATCTACCATATATAGATGGCAATATTACCTCTTCAAGAATTCAGTAAGCAGAATGTTGATAGTGCTTTCATGATGGCTGGAAGGGAATGAACACAGTCATTCAGATTTCGTTGGGACTTCCCAGCATAATTTTGCCAGAGTACCGCTTACATCCATGCTTACCCAAACCATGGAAATGTCTCTCGGTCCTTGAAAGCTAGCCATACTATATTGGAAGGAATACAGAGAGTGGTACTTTTCCAGTGCTTTCCTATCTAACACGCTTTAAGTGGAAAGGTTGAACACACCCCAGTTCTGACACTTCTACATCAGGCAACGTGCACACAAGTCTGAATGATTTTAAAGAAACCACACAAGTATTAAGAATCAGTCTCACTCCAAGAAGATACAGTCCCAGAGTTCTGAGTGAATTAGTATTTTTGTTCAACTCTGTGTTTAAAAAAAAACCAAAGAAGCAAACAAACAAAACCAAACCCCCTGAACACTCAGTCTTATCCCCTGCCCAGGGCTGCCCTGGTTCTGTGCACGGCAGGCTGGCTTTCCTCTGAAGCACACCAGCTCTCCATACCTTGTATATTTTAATGCCGACACTGATCTTCAATCAGCATTGCCCTGGCCTTCCAGTGAAAATATGCCAAAATGTCACAGGTTTCCAAATGAAATGCAAATACTGAACTTTCTGAAATTTACTGATAGTATTTTATTCCTTTACTGCGTCTGAGCTGTACCAACGAGATGCAACGGAAACAAGGGTTTAAGATTCCTGACAGCAAAGGTAAAGCTCCTTGCACTTGCCACTCCACAAATGTCTCAGCTGGATGGTCTGTAACACCTCCAGAGAAGAATACGAGTTCTCTGCTAGCTCGCTCACTCAGCATAATAAAAAGAAGCGATGAAATACTCAAAGTCAGGTCAGCCTACCTTTTGTCGTACGTAACTGTTATTACACAGATGTCACAGCAGCAGGTTCAAAATAAATACCTGCATAATGGAAACCATTTGCTTTGCTTTTAGCCACAGGCATCAGGTCTGATTTACTGGTGGCTGGCAGCTAGAGAGCATGGGAGAGCCAGGACTCTATAGCCAGCCTTGCCTTTGCATGCTCATAGATGGGAAAAGATAGCCACGGTGGAAGTTTCTCCGAAGGAGACAGTCTTATTTTTCTCCCGTGCCTTCTTCCCCATGCTCTCTACTATCCTGCCAGAGCAGGGAAATGTAGCAGAGCCATGAATCTATGCTTAGGCGCTGCCCTTTCATCATCTGGACCTCAGTGGATGTACACAATCTGGAGCAGTCTTTGCTCAAGGCAAACAAAGTAAAGGAGGAGAGTGACATTTCAGTCTTTCACTGCGGAGTCATTCAGGTCACTCGCTGAAATTATAGACACCAGCTCCAGCAATGTTAACAGCCAACTTTAGATTATTAACCGTCCTTTGGATATCAGCACATTTATGGTGCTGGCGCACAGAGAATTCCTCCAAATTATAGGGTGTCCTAACACAGCCGGTCAAACCGCACGGACCTCTAGATGCAGTAAGCAGTGTAATTAAGTCTGTTTTCTCATTTGTACTTTCCCAGCAGCACTCAAAATACACTCTCGGCCACTGGATGCTGCTCTTTGCATCAGGCTATGAAAGGAAATAAGAGCGAAGGATGCCTTAACAATACCTCATTAAGGAGACCTCAAACATTTTCTTTTATTGCATTATTTATATTTTGGGCGATAATAAAACACTATTTCAAGGGCAAAGTGCACTCAAGAAGCTTATTGGCCTGTAGGTTGTTTCATTTGATTAGATTTAGAAGGGGGAAGGCTACAGAAATGTCTTTTACCTGCTGCTTTCCTGAAAGACCTGGGGTTTTTCCTTCCGCTCATCAGGCAATACATCATCAGTATCACTGAAATACACCAAACTTCATTAGCCCCTTCAAATATTTCTGGGAAAGTCAGGGACCATTTTTTCCCCTAAGGCTCTAGAAATTCATCTTCACTGCAATGATCATCGTCATCCCTGGTAGGGCCCATTTTTTGATATAATGACCCGCATACAAGCAAACAAACATGAAGAGGACCTAAACATTTAGATTCCCGTGAAAAGATCATAAAGCTGATTTCACACGAGAAGGTCCATATTAAAAAAAAAAAAAAAGGATAAAAAATAATAATAATGCAGATAAAGCTCACGAATGCTTATTCTTTAAACTGTATTGTATAGTTAGTCTAGCAATGCATTAATTAGGGTCTTTCCTCATCTCCTACAGAGCCATTCTCACTATAACTCTGCTGCAGTACATTTTGTTACCCAGGTACAGGTCAGAATACAGCATAAATTTGGGCCCTGGCCATGGAATATTCACTCACTTTCAAATGTAAGTAAAAGAAGTTAAACTAACTAAATGATTACGGTTAATACTAAGAATTTGTTATTTATGATAGTGCAACTCGTATCTCTAGCTTTTCTTTGTGTTGCTTCTCTGCTATAAACATAACACTAATGAGAAAAAACCCAAACACCAAAGCTGGAAGGGGCACATGAGATAGAAAATATCAGACATTCCAAAGAGAACATGGGAAAATTTAGGTTGAAAACAGAGGCTATGCCACATAAGGAGTGTATGGCAGGTCTGCTCCATGGCATGGTGAGGGACTCGAACAGAGTTCATAGGCTGTGAATGGATCCCCATGTCTGTATGTAAGAATTAATTAAGAGAACAACTAGAGAGAACTGTTCCTTGTGCTCTTTTAAGCCCTGAAAGTGTCCACTAAATATGTTGAACGTGGGGCATCTTGATACTAAATGAGAAAGCATTGCTTAAGTAATTAATATAAAGTACAGATACTTTCATTGTCTGAAAGAGTCTAGTAGCTAAAAACAAAGAAACAAGGGGGAGGACAAAATATTTCTGATTTTCAATATCATAGGATTAGTTTGACTGTACATACTATTCACTGCCTTTCTGAATTACAGATCACTGAGATCTCCATCCAGGAATACAATGTACTGGTATTCATCTTGTCAATGATATATACTCAGAGGGCTATTTCTCTAATTGATGGCTTCATCATTCAATTCAAGATGCATAAGGATAGCTGCTGTTATCTAACACTAACTATCATATGTTCCTATTGTTCCACACTTCTCTCCTTGTCAATAGCATCCAAGATATCCTATCTAAATCTTCAAGATAGCAAAAGAAAGGTGCATTATTTGTTGACTCCACACATCACATTATTAAATCTTCGTGAGCAACCTGCACATCTCCCCACTGACATCTTTAAGTATTCAATTAAAATTGGACAAGAGAGTACACCAATACAAATAAATACTCAGTTAAATGAAGGCTTGGCTTTGAATTCTTAAAGTATTCTAATTCAGGTGCTTGCTAGCAGGCACTCAGTTGAAATCAGGACAGTGATGCGAGTGTGAGAATGAGCTGTGTATAAAAGGGAAGAAGGCAGATTGCTTTATGGTGGAGTCATGGCAGAGGTTTGACAGGAAATGCTTCTCCCAGTACAGCTAAGCAGGGAAGGAGAACCCTATTATATGGATGAGTGGGGCCGGCAATGGCATCTTGTCATTCTAACTTGTATAAGTAAGCAAGCTTAATTGCTCCTTGTCTTTTCAAGATGACTTTCCACCAACAATCTCATTATCACACACATATGTTTATTGCACATATCCAAGTCCCTTCACGCAGACCTGAATGCAATGAGGAGAGCAGCAATATTACGTTATCCAATAACATTGGTTTTTTCCCTTTTTAACCAGACGGATGTGACCTGCCTTCTCCTTTAGCATCTAACAGGGTGACCAGAGGCAGTGGAACACACACCAGGACTGGGAAGAATAAAACCAGAGGGAAAGCAAACTGTCAACAAAACAGTGGAAGAGGAAAAATGTAAACATGACTTCTATTTACCAAGATTAATATGTAAAGTTAACATGTTTGTCATGGAATATACTAATATGTATGTTTTCCCATTATGTAGGCCTTTTCTTATATTACTTATTAGAAAGGGATATAATCACAATGATGGGGCCAGAATGTCACTTAAATATTAGGTGATGCCCAGTCAACATAATATAACCACTGCAGTGTCATTTCTGATTTGGATGTGGTGATATCAGTGTGAGTGCTGCTGGGAAGAAATTATAATGGCTGTTACTGATAAATAAAATGACAAGAAGGAGGGTCCTCTTTCACATAGAATTTCAAGCAAAATTCAACTGCTGACTTCCTTAAGCAACTCAGTGCCCTTCATTGGTGAAGAGGAAATAAGCAGGTTTTTTGTAGCTGTACGGCCGTAAGAACTGCCCTGGCATTTCCCAAGCCCAAGCATAGACACTACAGGTCTAACAGGATTTCACCACGCTATTTCCACTCAGGGCAGATGTAGTAATGAAGCTCACATGAAGTGAGCCATAAAGTTTAAATTATTCTAACAGAAAGCAAGGTAGCTAGCAAACACAAAGGTAAGCAAAAGGATGGTAAAGGCAAGCATACAGTCGTGTGTGGATACTTTTCAAAGCCCTCAAATACTCCAGCCTGGTCTCTGTAAACACGGGCAGCCTTAACCCACAGATCAAAAGACCTTCCTACATTTGTTTTATATCATACATGTGTCAAGAATGAGCTACACAAAGCATCATTCACCCACTACACAAGCCTTGTTAGCCTAGCTGAGAGCATCTTTCAACTTGTTCACACATTAAAAACCAGGAAACCAACATTTGATTACTCATTCTGGCATTAAGATCAAAGACCATACCTTGCCATATGTGACGTGCAAGAGCACAGTTCTTTCCTTCTTTCTCTGGTATTACAGGAGAATCCAAACTCACAATCACATTATACTCCACATCCCATAAATAACATGGTTCCAGTCTATAAAAGCACAAAACCCAACAGTATGGAATGCATACATACATTTTTCCCAGGCATCTATGAAGGAAGATAAGTATAAGCAAATCTGTAGTCACATCTTCACAATGCTCCCAGTCTGCAGCTATCCAGAGCTGAGAGACTGCTTGATCCACAGGTGTTACCCTAGTGTATAAAATGACAACACCTCTTAAAAGGGAAAATACCATTTACTCTTCATTTGGGATCTTCAAAATCAATGGGTAGATAGTGTTGTAAGGGTTAAATTAAAAAAAAAATCATTATATTAGAAACACAAAAAAGATACAGATAGCATTAGTCAACCTGTCATTTGGTTATCACATCTAGGTTTTTAGCTACTTGTTAGTCAAAGACAGCTTAAAAATATAAATAAATAAATAGAAATCAACCTTCAGCTGGAGAATAAACCTGCCAACTTTCAGGTGAAACCCATTTGCTAACTGAGTTCTAGCTGATGGGAGAACTTCTGCAGCTGGTCTACTCTTAGGCACATATAGCCAAAGAGGGCAGGGGCAGTGAAAGAAGAGAAGGTACAAAAATGAATAGTGTTCTATAAAACATGGTGAGTTAACACACAGAAGACCCTAGTAAAACATCTGAACCACCAGTCTAGCATTTTGAGAAACACAGGATTTTTATTTCTTTTAGTAGTGGTCTGTTTTACCACAGGGTATGTCAAAGGAGTGCAGAGAGCTGCCAAACCCCAGCTAATTGCTTTGGCTCCTTTGCATGAAGATCATTTGCAGATAAATCGTTACAGACACATTAAGGCAACAGGTTTTTATATGATGCCTGGTGCTCTTCCTAATGCAATTAGTTTCATTCAGTATATGCTTTTTCTTAGGCATTGTTTTTCTTCTGCTGGTAAACAATAACGATGAAATCTGCACCCTTCAAGTGACTGAATCTTCCCCCACGTTTCCTGGATTTGAGCTCTTTTTCAGGAATGGTCATCAAAGAAACAGGCCTACCTAATGTTCAGTAACGGGAATTTTCTTTTGTGTTTGGGAGAGCTAGAAGAGAATATGGACTGTGGTAGATCTTATTTGTTTGCCGGCTTTGCAAGAGATGATAGAAGACTTTCTTTTAGAAAGCAAAGAATCTTGATATGCTCCAGAAGAGCTGCAAAAAAAAAAAAAAGCCTTCCTATGAGTTCCCATGTTGAAAGACTCCTTGCAATAGCTACGCAAGCACTCTTGGATAGTTACTGGAAAAGCACAAATTCAGACACCTCCAAAGCGCTGCCCACCGGCAGAGTAGCAAGGAGGCACATAAGGCCCCCAAGTGTCACCCTTTGTTCCGACAGTGGAAAGGGTCTCCAGGTTCTCCTTTTCTGCAGGACACACACCTAACATCAGGTACTGCAAGGTGTTATATTCCTGGTTTACCTTTAGCCTGTGCTGCCAGTTGCATACGAGACATCCCTCCCATGTACCATGCGGAATCCATGGTAGGCATCCATGTGCTATGACTAATCCAGCCCTGAAAAAGAGGTGGTCTGCAAACCTACCTGAGGTGAGACCAGAGAAGAGAATTAAATTCTGCTCTTCCAGGGTGACTTGAATGCACACTTTTTAGAAGCACCCTAACCACAAAAATATAGGGACTATTTCTGAATAGGGATATCCTTTTTTGGATAATAGGAGCCAGAACTCAGACACTCTACTCCTCGATGGCCATCATAATCACTATACCTTCCTTACTAGCCGTAATGCTTTCCTTTGCAATACCTTAATTTCTAGGATCTCTGTTGCACAAAGAGCAGAGGCACCACTCTGCAGCCTGAGAGTCCTGTTAGCGTGGAATACAGTTCACAATTTCCCATTCTGTTACTGCTGCCTGAAAACACCTAAAGCTTTGCATCTGCTCATCTCCAGGAGCATCCAGATCTTGATCCACTCACTCATAGTTCCTGCATTTGATGCAGAAGGCATTCTTCACCATCCAGAGCAGGCTCTGGGTCCTATCTTTGCTCTGGGTAATTAACTGCCTTAGGAAACGGAGTGCATGTCTCCTCTCTCCCATGTGACCATGCTAATTACAGAGCTAAATGGTCTGTTCAGGTTTACTCAGTCTTCCTGACCTAGTAAATGTTTGTAAATCCCACGCGTCCTGCATTTGATGCAGAAGGCATTCTTCACCATCCAGAGCAGGCTCTGGGTCCTATCTTTGCTCTGGGTAATTAACTGCCTTAGGAAACGGAGTGCATGTCTCCTCTCTCCCATGTGACCATGCTAATTACAGAGCTAAATGGTCTGTTCAGGTTTACTCAGTCTTCCTGACCTAGTAAATGTTTGTAAATCCCACGCGTAACACATCAGCAAGAGACCTAGGAAGAGAGAGCCCCGCCCCAAAGCCAGCTATGCAGCGTGTTGTGGCAGCCCTTGGTGGCTCAGGATGGGGATTAAGGACCACTGTGGCTTTCCCAGGTGAATCAGCAGCAGAAATTCCCTCTGGGAAGAGTGCAATTACCAGGGCTGGAATTTCACCAGAATTAACACCCAGCTCGTGTGAAAATTCCCATCCTTAATAGTCACTGCCGCTCAGCTGTGGAACCCCCAATATCAGAAGGATATTGACCACTTGGAGCGAGTCCAGAGGAGGCCACGAAGATGATCAGAGGGCTGGAGCACCTCTCCTATGATGAAAGGCTGCAAGAATTGGGCTTGTTCAGCCTGGAGAAGAGGAGGCTCCGAGGAGACCTCATTGCAGCTTTCCAGTATCTGAAGGGGCTACAAGGGTGCTGGGAGAGGACTTTTTACAAGAGCCTGTAGTGACAGGACAAGGGGTAACGGGTACGAATTGAAATCAGGGAGGTTTGGATTAGATATCAGGAAGAAATTCTTCACAGAGAGGGTGGTGAGGCACTGGAACAGGTTGCCCAGAGATCTTGTGGATGCCCCATCCCTGGATGTCTTCAAGGCCAGGCTGGATGGGGCTTTGAGCAACCTGGTCTCGTGGAAGGTGTCCCTGCCCATGGCAGGGGGGGTGGAACTGGATGATCTTTAAGGTCCCTTCCAACCCAAACCATTCTATGATTCTATGATTCTATGACCTTGGTTTTGCATCTTCCTGGGAAAGCAGCAAGCAGGTGTCTTCGGTGGGGTGCTTGCCCCAGGGACTTGGAGTGGGTTGGAGCAGCGGGGGGAAGTGTTGGCTAGCCTGCACCCCCTCCACTCTGCCGGCTTCCCTCTGGAACTCCTGCCTCACCTCAGCCTCATTCAGCCTGGTAACTTCCACCAGATTTTTTAACCACAGGCTGTAGTACTATATAATTATGAAAGTACTTTGTAAAAGATGTTCAGTCATACACCCTCGAAAACTTCATGCTTCCCTGTTCTTTCACACATGCCAGTGACCAATTTGAAGTCTGAGTGTGAAAAGGGTCCAAGCCGTCTCTAGACATTCCCTGTCCCCAGTTTCCTGAGGCAGGCCCTTCTAGGAAAAGCGTTTCCCTTTGGCCACTGCTGACCAAATGGATATGGCCTGCAGCAGGGAGCAGTCGGAGCTAGCACCTCGGTTTCCCTGCACAGATTCCTAAAGCACCTTATACCATCTCTGGCCCTGCCCTCTCTGTTTATGTCACGCTGTTCTTCAGTGGAAGGTGGACTACCTGTGATCATAGAGACAATAAAAATGGATGGAAAAGTATTATTTGCAGCTCACAATGAAAGGTGATGAGATGAAAAACAAAACCCCGGTCTAATCCCCATGTTACTTTCAAAGAATCAACAAAATATAATGAGCAATTATTACTGTGCAGCTCTCTTACATTCCTAATGGAAATAGTTCTATAGATTTCAAAATCTCTACCACTTCCTGAGCCTGAATAATCTTTGCTTTGAATTACATCATTGCATGTATGTCAGCTTAGATGGGTTAGTGAGCTGGCACATGACACACACTGGCAAAAGGGGCTAACTAAGCGAATCGTGAAGTGGCATTATTTCTCCTGAGGAAGGGCCTGATTCAGCCCAAACATGTCTGAAACATGCCTAACTTCAAGCAGGCACTTAAGTACCCTGCCAAAGGAGTGGAGAGGAATTGCTTGCATGCTTGGAGTCAAGCACGTGGGTTTTAAGTGCTTTGTGGAACCCCAGCCTAAACTAATAGCTCTGTATTTCTTGTTCACCGAGAACAAAAGCAAGTCAGTTTGGGATCACTCTGACCCAGATGCTATCGGAGGTTAGAAAAAATGACTGGTCAGACCTGTCAGGACTAAACAGCTGCATCAAGCAATGGGAGGTGGGGTGGGAGCGTGTGTGATGGTCTGGGGGGAGGAGGGCACTGGAGTTGCAAATAGACAGAGGAGCAGGAGGAAAAGATGGAAACTGCGTGTCCTGAATACGTATGAACGTGGTGTGTGTGTGTGTTCGCTGCAGCTGAAACTCGGGTCTTATCATTTGCATATACACAGATCACTGGACATCTTCCCACCAACCTTTCAGAAGCAACCTTATGGCACCACGACTCCCATGCTCTCAGCACTCCTTGGGTTCCATTTCCATAAATTACTGTACAAAAGGATAACAGCCTGTTAGCCGTCCCAGCATTGTGTGACATACAAAGCACCAAAAGCGGGAGTATTTTCCTTGCCATCCTGTGCCCCTTTTGTGGACCAGGTGTAGCCCCACTAGCAAAACGCGGTAGTGTGCCAGCAGTTTCTGACCTGATTGCAAAGCTAACTAAAGCTAATTTATCATGGCAGGCTAATCAGGATGACAAGGTTGGGTAGGTGACATTCTCCAAAATCTCCAATTTTATTTTTTTTGTAAATCCCCTCAGCAATTTATTTTCTGAATAGCAAAGTTTTCCCCGAGAATGTTCCAAAATATAGTCAAGGTTAACCATGCTGTGAGCTTATTCAATATTTATGATTCTTTTTTATTTGTACTAGGACTTTTTGGGGACTCCAAATAGTCCATTAATCAAACAGAGTGACAAAATAGGCCATTTGACAATTTGTACAGGGGCTGCATATTTTTTTTTACTGTTCAAGAATAAAGAACCAACTTAACTTCATCAACAGTTCCTGATTAATTGTTACAAAGTGTCATCCATAAATTTTCCTTCGATCTAATAATCCTTTCAGAAGACTTAACAATATCCCCAGTGATTTGGGTTTTATTGAGGGCTGAGTTCCTGGAGAAGCAGTGACACAAATAGCTCAAGTGAACTGAGACACCTCCGTGGACAGTCTTCACAGACTTGACAGTTCTGAAATACAATTATCAGTGTGATCTGCTTAAGAATTCATCATCAGCTCCTGCCTTCTGAAGACTTAAAAAAATACTGAGGCATACAAAGAAAAAGAGGTGATAAGAAGGCATCATTTTCTTCCAGCCTCATAACTGTAAATTGAAGAAAATTATTTTCTTTGCCTGCAGCTCATTGGCATATAGGCAGCATTATATTATAATTTCATAAGCATAAATCCTTTGAATAAATTTCAGAAGAATAACTGAATTAGAAATGCAAGTAAAGTATCTAAAAAACTTAACTGTACTAGGCAGGAAAAACTGGATGCGAGTAAAACTGGCATGGGGAGATTTACTGTCTGCCTGCTCGTCCTCTGTCTGTGAAGGGAATACTCCCCCACTCCTCCCACTAACCTGATCCAGCTAAGGTAAATTTTAAGGAGGAAAAAAAAAATGTTAATTTCAACCGTCATTTCCATACACAGCAGGAAAATGTGAATTCTAACCCACCTTGCTGCCTTCTTTTACAGAATTTCAGCTGTATTTCATCATTAATTAATCCTGGAGATACAACAGGCTTGGGGTTTGTTGTAATTATTGTTATTTGTTTATTTATTAGTAGTAAGCATATGGGAGATCAAAAGCATGCCTCCCAACTGTTCCCTAGCAACAAGTCAGTCAGTTATTTACACAGAAGTCGCCAAACCTTCCACCAAAGTGAAACCAGGATGGAGCTCTCCCCCAGTGCCGTCCTTGCCCCATCCCATGGACTGAGGGATGCTGTGGATGCCAACGCTCTCCCACGTCTGGCCGGGTGAACTGCGCAAGTGTCTGCCAAGCAGCAGAAATAACTCACCTTTTCTGAGAAGCCCTGGGGAAAGGTTTGATTTTATAGTTGCATCATAAGATGATTGCAAGTCAGGAGATCAAAGTTAAGCCCTGTTATTGACTTTCTGTCCAATTTGGGCGAGTACTCGCTCCTCAGTTACCTGCCTGCCTTGGGGAATTTGGAGTCTCATTTCCCTGTGACTCAGCTACTCATCTTTAAAACGGGCACGTTGGTGTCATATTCTCCGCCCCTCTTTTTTCTTTTTTTTTTTTCTGCTTCGTCTGTCATGATGTGTATGTTACTATTATGGTACATTTTCAGTTGACCGTGATTGTTAAGATCACCACCAAATCTGGTGCAAAACTCCTAGGATTTCAACTGGAGGAGGTTCAGTATGAACCTGAGTATGAAGAGCACTCATTAGCACCCAGGTTGTCTG
Organism: Eurypyga helias; assembly: GCF_000690775.1. Lineage (NCBI taxonomy): Eukaryota > Metazoa > Chordata > Aves > Eurypygiformes > Eurypygidae > Eurypyga > Eurypyga helias. Next base: position 143,084 of record NW_010237974.1, on the reverse strand, counting down.
AGCTAGTGCGAAACCCACACAACTGCACCGTTACAGCCGTATGTATATTTCCACTTTGATCTATTAGTTGGTCATGCAGGCAGCCCCCCACTGGGGCTGCAGAGCCGGGGCAAGTGGGTCTGTGTTTAGCTTTCTCCTGTCTGCAACATGGATAACCAGATCATCTTTGCTGCTGCTCAGTGTTTTCGAAGCAGAATATATTGCACTGCAGCACCTTCTGCATGGAAGAGATGCAACGCTCCCTCCAGTTCCTCCAACTGCCATGCAGACTAGAGCCAAAGTACAGCACCATGAACATGTCTTTAGTGCTCAGGGCAATCCATGGCCATCACAGGGCACAGTGCTTCTCTCCTATCTCCGACATGCTGTGTAAGTATTCATTGGTTACACCACACCTTCAATTTACTGCGGTTTCAACACACAAAACTCACACCCGTTGCACAATGTGGGCTGCTCAGCATGCATCAACCTGAAAGACCACAGGGGAAAACACAAGAAATAATTCTGTAATAGTATGTGCTGTGGCTCATCCGTGGACTTAGATAAACAGATTTACACAAGTGATTTACAGTTTATGTGGTACTTAGGGTATGAATCAGATGGCCTTTTAGACCAGACAGTAGGAAAGTTAGGCTAGAGGGAATCTCAGGAGGTTGTCTAGCTCACCCTGCTCATCTCTGTTGGGGTCTCTGTGGAGCTAAATTAGTCACGAACATGGAAAATACGAATCCCCTTGCTCCCAATATTAGTATACAAAACTGTGTATGTGTGGGCTGAGAGTGTGTGTGTGTGCGTGTGCGTGTGGGGAATCAACTTTCCTAAATAAACTGCATAAGCCCACTGGATGATTTCCAAGGATTCATAACCCTTTTGGACCACAAAAAAATTTCACTGTAACACACTGGTCAATAGCTGTAACATGTTCTAGTCTCTGGTGACCCTCTCAACGAGGGCTGCTTCATGCCAGGCTTCAAATCTGGTCCCTCAGAGACATTAGCAGATGAACTATTGGAAAAAAAAATCACAAAAATAATCAGTTTCCTTGACGCTTGGACTCTTCTCCCACTCAGGAATAACCGAATTGCTTTTATCTTGAGCTGTTAAAAATTTTCATTTTTCCATAGACCAGGCCTGGAACAATTTATCCAGATAAGTAAAGCATTTGGAAAGCTCTGAGCAACTCAAACCAGAGGATTAGGATGGAAATGCTCAGCTATATGCTACATACTCAGCTACTGGTCTTGCAGCTGCTGCTGTGGCCGGCTGGATAGCGTACTCAGTGAACACACTCTGTGCCTTTTCATTGCCTTCAGTGAGATTCAGAGGAAAGAGATTCTAGTGGCACTGGCTTTGTGGTTTTCATGAGTTCTGTGTTCATGACATCAAAAATAAAGGCTACCTATTTATTAACCTCTCACCAAATAACTAAGCTCAAATCAATCCAGGCTAATTACAAAATCATGGAATGGTTTGGGTTGGAAGGGACCTTAAAGACCACACAGTTCTAACCCCCCTGCCATGGGCAGAGACACCTTCCACTAGACCAGGTTGCTCAAAGGCTCATCCAGCCTGGCCTCGAACACTTCCAGGGAGGGGGCATCCACAGCTTCTCTGGGCAACCTGTTCCACTGCTTCACCACCCTCCCCTGGAAGAACTTCTTCCTGATATCCAATCTAAACCTCCCCACTTTCAATTTAAACCCGTTCCCCCTTGTCCTGTCACTACAGGCCCTTGTAAAAAGCCCCCCCCAGCTTCCTGGTAGCCCCTTCAGGTACTGGAAGGTGCAATGAGGTCTCCTCGGAGCCTCCTCTTCTCCAGGCTGAACAAGCCCAATTCTTGCAGCCTTTCGTCACAGGAGAGGTGCTCCAGCCCTCTGAGCATCTTTGTGGCCTCCTCTGGACCAAGGGGTGGAGAGCCTCATTCTCTCATACAAGATACTTTTGCTTTCAGCATTGGGGTCTGGGATTTCCACCTCCAGGATCAGCTGAGGTGGTGGCTGTCACATGAAAGTGAATTTGTCGGGTAACAAGAAGCCATCGCAAACTTTAGGTGCTGTGACACTCATGCCCCCAAAGTGAGCGAACCGGCCTGTTAGTGGAGAGGGAGAGCAGCACTTCTGTTCATGGCTCAAGGTATCGCTATCAGCCCACCTTAGTCAAAACACACCCACAAACACACAGGCACACATGCAAGCAGGGCTGGTGGAGTAACCAAGCGATGGCAGACAGCCTTCTCCCTCCTGGCTCACGAAGAGCAACTCCTGACCCACGAGGCACCCCAGTGGTTATGGCCCTAATCAGCACTACAGGGCATCTCCATTCTCCCCTGCTTGGCACAGCCACGTCCAAACAAAGGGGTGACGTTTGGCAGGTGGGGTACATGGCTGCAAGCATGAGGTGTTTGTCATGCTACAAGTTGCCTTTTTAATTTTTTTTTTCCTGGGGAAAAATATTGTCACTTTTTTTCATCAATTTAATTAGATACAATTTGTCTCAGCTTTTCTCTGCAGCATTTGTTTACTTTCTCATCAGGACCGACACAGGCCAATTAGTGTAGTGTAATTGTTTAACCCAGTCAGTGCGCTGCACTGGGTAGAAGAGTGTGCTTGTTGCGAGGGGAGGCAGAGATGAAGGAACGGTCACCGGCTGCGGTGTGGTGCAAGGGCCTTCAGGAATCGCTGACACGGCACCGTCCCCGGGAAGCACAACTTGCTCTGACATCCCAGCAGCCCTGATTCCTTGTTCTCTGTCACCACTATCACGGTACGATCAATTCCCAGAGCTAATTCTTCAACCACACCGTGCCCAAAGCGCTGTGCAGCATTATCTCCTTCCTAGGATGCCCCCTGAAAGCAAAATCTACTGCAACCATAGAAACCAGAGGACTTAAGTGATGTGTCATGTACATGTGCCGTCTCTGTTTTCAGTACCTTTGCCAAGAACACATTGTGAGAGCCTGTGAGAAGGTTTATTTCATTCCCTCGTCCCATACCTCTGTAAAGACAGACAGAAATTGGCCACAAAATAACTGATGGATGCCTGATTCTCCCTCTGACCATATGCAGAGCTGCCAGAGGAACGGTGCTATCCCTGCCGTGGGGGTGTCACCAGAAAAAGTGTAGCGGGGCTGGTTCGGGGGGAGCCCAACACTGAAAGTGGCTTTCACAGGGCAGGTGGCAAGTGGAAGATAGGGTAGCAAGTGAGATCCATGTGACAAAATATTTGAAGTTGTTTGGGCTCTGTTGATCAGCTTAAATGTTGATCAAATGCATATAGTGGTGCCATATCTTGGAAGTAGTTTTGCAGGAGCCTGGAAAAGCTATTGACTTTTTTTTTCCCCCCTTTTACCGTGCAAGGGTGGGAGAGGAAAAAAAGACCAGGTGGCCATCGAAAATATACACCAGCCGTGTTTGCCAGAGCTACCACAGACACAAAAGAAACAGGGCCATTTTCAAATGAAACAATAATTGAAGAGGAAGAAAATACCTTTTTTTTTTCTCCCTTTTCGTTTTCTTTCGTTCTTCTTTTAAATCAGACCGATGTTGTGATTAACTTGCATTCTGCAGCACAGTTGATGTGACAGTCAACCAAATTAATCCCATTATGCAAAATCCAGTTCACAAGTGGTTTTTCTTTTTCTTTTTTTTTCAAAATTATGTCAATTTCCCCATAAATTGGAGAGACCATGTCAGTTTCCTGTATTGCACACAGACACTACACACTGCTGTATGTCTATATTCCTTTAATGCAGAAAGATACAAATTTTAGCTCAGTGGCACAAATTAAGATTCATAACTTTAATGCTGATGTTTCTGTTTACATGAGGCTTGTAGGAGAATTTCCATTAGTTTTGGCATTCATTTCCATTCTTGCATTTCAGATCATACCAACCACTTTAAAAAAAAAAAAAAAATTAAGATCTTAAAAAAAAAAATAACCAGCCAGCCACCTGAATTAAAAATCCTTAATTATTTTGATAATGGAAGCATCATTTATCTCTCTCACTTCTTCCCCTCACCCCCGCCATACTTCCCTTTTAAAGGAATTTGCCGCCTGTGGTAAACAAGCCTCCTCGATGCTCCCCGTCGTGTGCGTGGTGTCAGGCGGCTGGAGCAGGAGACGTTTCCACAACTGCTACTCTTTTAGCTGAATGTGGCCATGCAGTAGGTGGCCAAATCTGTTTGGCTTGCACCGAGATCTGTGAATTCCCTGCATCCAACCAACTTGTCAAATTAAAACCTTGCCTGCTCTGCGCTGAAGAACAGACGTGCGATGGAAGCTTCTTGCACTCTAGCCCTTTGTCACCAGCATGCTGAGCTCCCAACATCTGCTCGCTGGACTCGGCTCTTGCACCTTGTTCATTTATAATGCAGCAAACCTCAGCTTCCTCAGCACAGGAGCTAACGTGCCCCTGGTTTAAAAAAAGAAATACAGATAAAGGACCATTGGGTGGGGAAGGAAAGAGAAATTGAGGCTCTAATGTCTGTGTTCCTCACTGATTTGGGAATAAATATATTTTTAAGGGGGTTTTTTGGGGGGGTTGGCTTGTACTTTTTTATCCCAGTAATGCTTTCTTGTACAGTGAATTGTTGACTTTTTTCCATGCTTTAGATTTATTAGACATGTGTCAAGTTGTCAGCCTCCTACCGCTTGCATTTGTGTCCACCTTGCAAACAGCAGGGAAAAATATTTTTTTCCCTTCTCTCTCTCTTTCTCTCTCTCCTGTGAATGTTCACTTTTTGGCAGCTCTGAAACAAATTTTGAACAGTTGCTGTTCCTATTGATAGCAGCAGTTTGATGTTAAAAAAAGGGGGTTTTATTTTCCCCCAAGTTTCTGACACGTACTGTCATATCATCTCACATCCTACCCTGATGCATCAAAACTAAACCAAACCAAGGAAGAAAAAAAAAAAAAAAGAAAAAGGCAGAAAGAGTGGGAGGGCATAAACCAGCATGTTCACACAGCTCCTGAGCCACCGAAGAACACCCGCCCATCTGTTCACCATTTCAGTCCCTTTGTTCTATCTTTATTATATGTATTCTTCAATAAAATGAATTCCTGCTACTTTGACGACATTTCAACACATGCCTCTTAGGCTGCGTTTGAACTGTCTGCAAGGATCCCCTCGCTCCCCTCCTCTCGCTTACTGAGCCGAGGAGGTACCTGCCAGACGAGCCGAGCTGGGGGGATGAAGCCTCCGAGGCAGCGAATGGCTCCTGGAGGCAGAACTGGGGTCTTTGGGAAATCATTCCAGGTGGGGAATCCTGCGGAGACAGGCCCATGTACTGAGAATAAGATGGTGTGTGTTACATGTTTGCTGCCATCTGAATTTCATCCATGCCGAGGCGCCTCTGTAAGGGGCAGGCCTCTCTGTGCAGATACGAGATGTTTCTTCCAAGCTGACAGAACGTGTGCTTAGGTTTGATATGTTGCCCATTTTAAAGACCAGCTACAGATGTCCATTCTCACACACCAAAAGGCATGTATCTGCTTATCTAACCTTCAGGTGGCTAAACTTTAGCCCCACCGTCCCTCGCTGTTAGTACTTCCTTTCCGGACTCGTCTCCTTCTGTACCAGTCATGCACCTTCACAAGTATTAAAATGTCCTGTAGGAAGAACAGGTCCGAGATCTTAGCTGCCCACCTGGCTGTCTGATTACACCTCTCTCTCCTCATGCAACTGTATTCCTAGAAACCAACTGCCTTACGACAGAGGATCAAGAATAGCATGGAAATGTCATTTTTTCAAGTTAGTGCCTTCCAGGCGCATCTCCTGTTGAGGAGAAACATGAACTAGGTGAAAGGGGGGACCCCAATACACTTTGCTTTGGTTCATACAACAGCAACAAGATTTCAACTCATTAAGTGTCAGACAACCCAGGCCTCAGTGGCTTAGCTACAGAAGATTGGTTGTTAGGTCAGCCAAGAGGGGCAAATGCTAGAAGAAAACACCCCACTCTGCCTCATCGGTTGATTTTCCCTGGACAAAGAACCCTTAAACCAAGGACTGCCAGTCCCCAGGAACAGGCACGGTTCTGCCCTACCTCCAGGCCCAGCAGCCTCTCACACCATCCCAGTGGGATGTGTGACCTTAACCCCCAGCCGTGCCAGGTACCCACTCAGCCCCAGGGATGCCCGTGCAACGGTGTGTGGCCAAGCCAGCTCTGTTCCCATGCAGACCTTCCTGCTTGTGAGCAACCAACCACTTAAGGAAGCTTTGTGCTGTGCCTGTCCCCAGAGCGGTGCAAACCGCTGCGCAAATGGAAATCGCTCCGATCCAAATGCTCTTCCACACCTGGCATTCCATCAGGCTGCAGATATGCAGCTCCAGAGGTATGGGTAGCACTTCCCTTCCATCCAGAAGCACTTTGCACCCTCTGCCTAATGTCTTACAGCAGTGGCAGCTGTCTGAGGGTAGAGAGGACATGCCCATTTGTTTAGCTACAATTAACATTCATCTGCTGTAATGATTCATCAGGTGATAAAGCAGTGATGAAATGGAACTTTCAGGCTCATCAGAATACATCACCTTCTATGCGGCGAGTCAGAAATCCCTGCCACAGGAGAATACGCCAGTGGTGGCATTCTCTATCCCGAGAGGCACATTCCTCCCCTTCCCAAACGCAAAAGCCTGGAAATGCCATTGCTGTGCTGACAGAAGGATTCATGCAGCATCTCTGTTTTCACTGCAGCTGAATTCACTCCTGCTGTAGATTCAGCCTGTGTGGAATATTATGAACATCTCCACATGTACATTACACCCCAACTCATTGGCTGCTATTTGCTCTGGAGACTAAACATTCGATCTGCCAGCAATCACATTATCGTGCCAGCCAAAATGCAAACCTGAACCATATGGGCAGAAGAGGGACCCATTGCTTCCACACTGCTGTCTCTATTCTTATCCCTCCAGTTCCCCGATGTTGAAACAGACCATCTATTTCCACATGATATTACGAAGAGGAGTAAGGAAGGAGCTATTTGAGAAAATTACTCTGTTTATTAAAAAATAAAAAGTCTCTATGAAAAATGTTTACCCACTGTTTACCCATCAAACGTAAGGTTTCATGCACAGACACAAAAAAATGCAATAAAATAAATACAAGACATTTAGAAATCTGTGCTGCAGATTTTGCCAAAAATGGAGCAACAGAAGCTCACCCCGCCTGAGGGAAATGACTGACTGGCTGAGGATACATCCCATTGGAGCAAGCTGAGTTTAGGGCAAGCAACAGGGCAGACAAAGGGAAAGGTAAAGTATCTGTTAGAGAGGAGAAAATACAGTTTCATTAAGCTGGAGCTCATATCCCTTAAAATTAAATTCGCAGCTGGACTTTCAAAGTCAGCTTCTGCAGCTCTTGGTGCACTTTTGCACACACTGCTTGAAATCCCGTTGCACAGAAAGGTAACACAGAGCCCAGCCCTCAATTCTGTCATGTCCTGTTTATTTTCATAAGCAGTGTTCATAGGTGGCTGGGAGAACTGCCGTGCCGTGGCGTGCTGGGCCATGCTGTGCTGTAGCACTGGGCACACCAGCTGATTGGGGGCTACTGGGGGAAATGGGGACCTGCTGCTGAATGGGGTGGGGCCCTGGTAACAAAGAACATGGCCCAGGTACTCAATGTATTATTCACCTTGCTCTTCACTGGGAAGGTCTGGAGCAAGGAAGACTTACCCTCGGTGGAGTTAGGGAACATTTAAGCAAATTGGACAGAGAAGTCCATGGGTCCTGATGGGATGCACCCAAGTGTTGGCTGATGTCATTGCGAGGACGCTCTTGATTATCTCTGAAAGGTCATGGTGATTGGGGGAGGTTCCTGAGCACTAGAAGAGCACAAATGTCACTCCTGTCTTCATGAAGGGCAAGAAGGAGCCAGGCAACTGCAGGTAGGCCAGCCTCAACTCAGTCCTTGGGAAGGTGATAGAGCAGCAAATCCTGGAAACTGTTTCCAGATATTTGAAAGATAGAAAGATGATCAGGAGCAGTCCACACAGATTTATCACAGGGTCTGACCAACCTGGTAGCCTTCCATGATGAGATGACAGGCTTGGTGGGTGAGGGGACAAGAATGGCTTTTGACACTGTCTCGTGTCCTCACAGACAAGCTGGTGAAGTATGGGCTAAATATAAGAGAGTGAGGTGTATTTAAAAATGCCGGAAGTGCTGGGCTCAGAAGGCTTCTGAACAGCAGCTTGAAGTTCATCTTGAAGCCAGTCACTGGTCACTAGCCAGACCCAGGGCTGATACTGGGACCCACACTCTTTAACCTCATTAATGACCTGGACAATGGGACAGAGTGCACCCTCAGCAAATTCGCAGATGACACAATATCTAGGAGAAGTGGTTGACAGACTAAATGGTTGTGCTACCATTCAGAGGGACCTCGACATGCTGGGGAAACACGCCAACAGGAACCCCATGAAGTTCAACGAAGGGAAAAGCCAAGTCCTGCACTGGGGAAGGAACAACCCCATGCACCAGTACAGCCTGGGGACTGACCATCTAGAAAGCAGCTTGGCAGAAAAGGGCCAGGGGGCCCTGGTGTACAAGCTGACTATGAGCCAGTGGTGCACTTTTGCAGCAAAGAAAACCAACAGCATCCTGGGATGCATCAGGAAGAGTTTGCCGGTAGGTGTAAACGGGGTGATCCTTCCCCTCTACTTAGCACCAGTGAGAACACATCATTTGGAGCACTGTGTCCAGTCCTGGGTTTCCCAGTACAAGAGAGTCATGGACATACAGGAGTGAGTGCAGTGAAGGGTTGCTAAGGTGATTAAGGGCTCGAAGAATCTGGCATATGAGTAGAGGCTGAGAGAGCTGGGACTGTTCAGCCTGGGGAAGAAGAGGCTCAGAGAGGATCTTATCAATGTATATGAAGACCCAATGTGGGGATTAAAGCAGACAGTCTTTTCTCAGTGGTGCCCAGTAATGGGATAAGAGGCAATGGGCCAAGCTGAAATATAGGAAATTCCACCTAAACTCAAGAAAAAAAAAATTGTTTGTTTTCCTGTGAGGGTGATCAAACACTAGCACAGCTTGCCAAGAGAGGCTGTGGAATCTGCATCCTTGGAGATATTCAAAACCCAAGTGGACATGACCCTGAGCAGTCTCCTGTAGCTGACCCTGCTTGAGCAGGGGGTTGGAGTAGAGGATATCCAGAAGTGCTTTCTAGCCTGAGTTGTTCTGTGATCTTGTAACTTGCATATCACTCCAGATTTTCAGGAGCACGGGAAATACAAATCTACATCAGATACCAGGTTGTATCACCTGGGGGTGACTTTTGGCAGATTCTCTGAAAGCTAAATAGTCATCAGGCATGCAGAACTGAGGACTTCAGCATTAATATCCATTTTTTTGGGTCTTCCGTAACCTTTAGGGGAAGTTGGACTTTAAAATCCTTGTATTGGGTTTGCGTGGCAAGATTTTGGTAGCAGGGAAGGGGGGCTACAGGGGAGGCTTCTGTGAGAAGCTGCTGAAAGCTTCCCCTGTGTCTGACAGAGCCAATGCCAACTGGCTCCAAGGTGGACCCACCGCTTGCCGAGGCTGAGCCCATCAGCAACGGTGGTAGTGCTTCTGGGATAATGTATTTGAGAAGGGAAAAAAACTGGGAAGAGAAATTGCGGTAGAGAGCGAGAGATGTGAAAGAAATAACTGCAGACACTGAGGTCAGTGGGGAAGGAGGGAGAGGAGGTGCTCCAGGCACTGAAGCAGAGTTTCCCCGGCAGCCCGTGGTGCAGCCCATGGTGAGAGGGCAGGCTGTGCCCCTGCAGCCATGTGGGGTCACGGGGGAGCAGAGACCCACCTGCATCTCCTAGGGACCATGCACTGGAGCAGGCTCCTGGCAGGACTTGTGACCCCATGAGGGACCCACGATGGAGCAGGCTGCACCTGAAGGACTGAACCCTGTGGAAGGGACCCATACCGGAACAGTTTGTGAAGAACTGCAGCCTGTGGGAAGGACTCACGTTGGAGAAGTTCATGGAGAACGGTCTCACATGGGAGGGTCCCCACACTGGAGCAGCGGCAGAGCGTGAGGTGTCCTCCCCCTGAGCAACAGACGTGTGACAAACTGGCCACAACCCGCCTTCCCCGTCCCCCTGTGCCGCTCAATGGGCAGCGATTTTGAGCCCAGGAAGAAGGGAGAGGTGGGAGGAAGGTGTTTTGAGATTTAGTTTTAGTTCTCATCTACTCATTATTTGATTGGCAATAAATTAAATTAATTTTCCCCAAGTCGAGTCTGTTTTGCTCGAGACGACAATTGCTGAGTGATCTCCTTGTCCTTATCTCAATCCATGAGCTTGTCATTATATTTTCTCTCCCCTGCCCAGCTGGGGAGGGCAGTGAGAGAGTGGCTTTGGTGGGCACCTGGCCTCCAGACAGGCTCAACCCACCACAACCGTTGATGTATCTGGACCTTGGAGTGTGGTCAACAATTCACCAGAGTTTCAGACTGTTCATTGACTTCCTTGGGGTTTGGATCAGGCAGTCTCTTAATGATAATTTCCTCCGGAAAAAAAAAAAAAAAGACAGAGGAGAACTGCAATCTTTCTGTTTAAAATAGGTAAAAATTAATGCCAATCAGGTAATACAGATGTGTGCACCCACACAGAGACAAGTTCTTTCTCTGAACACAGACTTAAATTACTTGGAGCGGTATTTGAAAAACAAGTGAGACATATCTCAGACTCAGGAGATATGCTTGAAACCAGGCAAAATTGATTTTTTTTTTCATATTCACTGCCAGATATTGCACAGTTACATGGCTATATGCAGATAGAAGACAATGTGCAACTTATCATGCCAGTGATAGATTCAACACTAGCTTTAAAGGAATCAATCATTAATTTAAATCATGGATTTTCTGTTTACAACACAGGCCTTTAAAAATATTTCACTTCCAGTTCAACAGAAAGAAAAAAAAGGCCTTTTAATATATGGGACAATCTGATAAATGCTTCTTTGCACATGTAGGCATGGTTTTAGTCTGTTTAATTTTGTTTGCTTGTTTTTTATTTAAATCAGTAGTAGTTTTGTCAATGGTGCATTGTAGAAAAACGCAGAAGATTTTAAGAGAAATTAAAAGACAAACAACATTTCTCCCTCTTTTCTCTACATGTAATGACATATTTTGAAGCTCTGGTGAGCAGGAAATGGGATTCCAGCTGGTGCCAGCTGCCAGCAAGGTTCTGTACAGCAATGCTGTTCAGCACCTGCAGAGCCTTAATCCTGATACAGGAGACCCCAGAATGATAATTATTATAATAAAAATAATTAATTGCCTCCTTATTGCAGACCCCAAATTCTGCCAACATTATTTACAGGCTCTATTGGTCCCTTTAAAAAGGTCTTTCTGGGGTTGGGATATCCCAAAACCTCCATGTCCTGAGATGGTGGAACCTTGACCTAAGACAGGCCTTTAAACCATGTGTGTAACGACGAGAATAACATAGCAATGAAGAGCAAGACGGATGTTGTCTCAGAGGTATCCTGGGACAACATTATTAGGCCTCAGAACAAATCCAGAGCTGGGGAGTTTTGAAGATGAATCGTGGGTCTGGATTGACAAAATGGTGAGCATGTGCAGAGAAATTTTTTAGAGGCAGCCAAACAGGTCCATGTGGCTTTGAATTCAAATCCACTAAAATCCTGAGGGGCAGGTTCAGAGAAAGATCTGATCAGATATTCTTCCCCCTGAAAAAAATAAGAGAAGCTCAGTTCTGAGGTCCATGGCTTGAACCTTTTTATTATTTTAATTAAAACTAATCTGTTTGCATCCTCCTACACGCTTATTTCACTGCCAGGATCTGACTGGGAACATTAGACTAAGTGAATCAGACTGCTTGGTGATTATCCAGCTGGAATATTGTATTTCTCTCTTGTTGCCTTCTCTGTGGTTTAGTGGTCTTAAGATGAGGCATGCGGTCGCTCTTAGGGTCCCAGCGAAAGGACATTTTTAGAATGAGGCAGTGGCAAGGAAGTAGAAGATAATACTCATGAAATATTCCTCCTCTTCAGAAGCAGTCCGGAAGAGTGGATAAACTGAGTAATCACTGTTCTAGCTAAACAATTTTCTAGCATTTGATTGATGTTAAGATTCACAGAGCTGAGAAAGACAAGTAAACAAGCAAATTCCCTGACTCATTAGATGATGCCTCTGAGCATCATATCAAATGCTAATGATTAAGTTAATTTAGTAAATATAATCAAGAAGTCCACCTTTGTCTATTGCTAGCGATTCCATTATTCATTAGCCCTTTACCTCTTGCAGTTATGAACCATGGTCCTCAGTTGTGTTTTTTAAAAAAATATTAACTAGAACAAGGGTTAAATGGAGCCAAAGCAAAGGACCACCCATGATAAAAGGCTTTGAAGATTTCCCCCAGAGGAATTCTAGCAACTAAGCAAACATCAGATAGTTTCCAATTCAGAGTCATTTGTGAGAAATGAGAAAACACCTGGTGAACAAATTTAACTGGCTGAGTGGCTGTTCAGAAGAACAAAAAAATCCACAAAAATTTGCCTTACCCCAGATTTTGCCTCTATTTTAATTCAGTTGTCCAAAGGAAAGGAGAGCAGCAGTTATCTCCAGGTCGGATAAACAGTACTCTGAGAACTCTCTGCTGTGACTGAAATACTCCCACATTGCTTTCCACTATATGCTTAAACACTATTTAAGCCAATATTCCAGACAATTGCATAATTCCTTAGACTGTTTAAAAAAAAAAATAGCAAGAGCAAAATCTATGTGAACACAGTCAAAATAAATTAGCTTACTATTTGATTATTCAATAAATAGCCAATTACTTTAATTAATTAACATTCTTTTGGGGAAAGAAGGGATAGCCTTCCTGATTAAAACTTTATCCTGAACAGAGAACACATTGGAATGCCACTGCTCCGAATCCTAGACTGTTTAAAAAAAAAAATAGCAAGAGCAAAATCTATGTGAACACAGTCAAAATAAATTAGCTTACTATTTGATTATTCAATAAATAGCCAATTACTTTAATTAATTAACATTCTTTTGGGGAAAGAAGGGATAGCCTTCCTGATTAAAACTTTATCCTGAACAGAGAACACATTGGAATGCCACTGCTCCGAATCCACCTGAATTTGGGGCCTAAGAACACTCTTTCATTGCCTTGTAGCCCTCTGAATCAGGCTGGAAATATCCACTCGTGGGTATTTTTGGAAACAGACAGGGGGTCTCAAACTGCTGCAGAATGTAGACCACATCCATCTGAGGGAACATTTAGGTGGAAGTAGCTAGATAAAAAGAACGTCACTGGCCATTTATAGATGTGGGAGATGAATTTGCACAGAGTTTGCGTCAACTTTATTGTTTGGCTTTTTCCTTTATCTATAGGCAGGTTCAAATGGAAGTATTTCTTGGCTTGAAACAGGAGACTCAGTAAACACATGCCTCAAAATTTTCATTCTTAATGTATCAGTAGCTTTTCAGTTCATTACAGTGTTATTAGTCAGTCTTCATAAAAGAGCTATGCATCTTTATTAAAAATGGAAGTTCACATCATTTTATGTTCCCATAAAAATGGGTGGTGGTAGCTTTGATTAATTTCTTCACGTACAGTGAACTTTACAGCAAATTGGACAGTGTAATTCAATTCCTATTTCTGTGGATTTTTTTTTGTTGGTAGAAAATTGATATAATTCATATGTAATCGTATTGCCTTTGCAAGAGATATTTAAGAAATAATATCCTGAGGTAATGATTGCATGGCTTAATTATTAATACCATACTTTCAGGCACGACAGTGTGCACTCCTTTTATCAGACTTGGCTTCTATCAAAAAAGTATTTCCCCTATCCACAGTTTGTTACTTGCTGTAAAGCGTATTCAAATTTTATACATACGTGCACGTAGGTGTACATGATAACACATGCTTTTCTTCAGAGTAAGTTCTAATTTTGGAAAGGGTGGATGGCTAAAGGATAAAAAAGAAAGCCAGATCAGTAGAAGAGCAGAATTCTATGCACAGATTTCAAGCAAGCTTGGATGACAATTTTGAAACTGTGTTTGTTGGAAATGGTGATTTTCTGGGTTAAAAAACTGGGTTAAAGTAATTAAAAAACTACTGAGTCCCTAGCGAAGCTTAGCTAGCCATAAATGGGCCACACTAGGAAATCCAAGGGGACAGTCCACTGGGGCATCTAGAAGCTCCAGTCTTCCCTTAAGCTATATGAATGGTCTGGTTAGGTCTTTTTGATAATCAGATTATCCTAGAGTGCTGGGTAATCTTTAGAGATGTTGGGAACTGACTGTTCCTGTATTTACAGTTCTGCCTTGAGGGATGGAAGAAAACTCTCCATCCAATCAGAGACAATGCAATATACCATTATTTCTCTGTTGTTTTATGTTTAAGCCTCTGTTGGTATTGAAAATTGCTTTCCTCTACTTCCTCTCTTACCTTTCTGTGATCACTTCATAAGGCCAACCCACTGAAACGAGGGAACCTTTAAACTGTAGCAGCCACACAGAGAATGTGTGTCCACAATGTTCATTAGTGATGTTTTGCCATCATCCCATTTTGTCTTACTGCTGAGGCAAACCCCTCCAACCAAGTTTCCCTTGAAAAATTGTGGACCATATCTAGTATTTTTACTGAAGACAAAGGCCTTCCCAGCACAATTTGATAATTGTCTGATAATGTTCACCACCACAGTGGGAATGGTTTTGCACAAAGACCACAGAAAACCCAGTGAGCATATTTACTGAACTTCAAATTATAGAAAGATGTACCTGTACGGAGTATTGGCAGACATACTTTTTCATAAAAGGAGTTGACGTGACAACCTCTGACTGCAGAGACTATTCTTTAATACAATAGATAGGCTTTGTAGCTGGAGGTCAATCCCAGGAGATCTTATCAGGACATCTCCCTTACTTACATTTTCATCAACCAATAGAAGCATTTGGGTGAAGACACGGTTTTGCAATGTTCAGGGGGTTGCTGGTGAACCTACAGGGAAAAAAACCCAAAACATAAGAAACACTGCCTTAACCAGGCTCAAAATATTCTGTTAGAGGGGTGGTCTTAAAAGATCCCCTGTTAATCTCTGCTATCAAAATTAAATGGAGGAAAAAAAAAACCAAAAAAGAATTGCAAGCAGATAAATGCTAAAGCATACACAGAGGAGTATTGGCAACAGTAAATGAACCTTAAAGTCTATTAGAAGGCAAGACGTTCCTTGGAGGATAAATATTTTAGGTTCTGGGTGTGACGTTGAGTTCATGGGACTTTCAGTTTCTAAGTAGACTTCAGGGGCAGGATCAGGGAGAATGGGTCACAGAAGTACTAGTTAGAAGGGTTATTTCCAGCCTTAATCCCCCTAGGAGTGGCATGCCTAACCACACTCAGATAAACAAGGTAGAAGAGAATGAGAATTTTAATGACTTGGAGTTCCCAACAGACCAGTCCCATATGAGTATCTTTAATTTCTGTTGGACATTTGTGGAGCCTCTTCTCAGCAGCAATGCTCTGCATGTCTGAATAGCGCAGAGCTGAATGCAGATGGAAAGAGATCTTCCATCAGTCCCTCTGATTCACCTGGGCTTCAGCTCACAGTAATTAAGGAGCTTATTGAAGTAACTAGCAAAAGTCATGAATAAATGATATGATTCAAAGAGATGCATTTATCATATTCGTAGTGGGTTATCTTATTTACTTATTTCATATTCCACTTGACTGTGTTTGGAGTTTATATACATTTCTGTGTTCAGATGTAAACTACTAAGTGGAAAACTATAAAACTGTGACCATGTTTAACCTAAGAAATAAAGAAATATATATGCTTGCCTTCAAAGTATCACTCTGGTACATTTTGCTATTACACTCTGTTCTTCTGAGAAAGACTGTAAGCAGCAAAATGTCAGGCAGTGCCATATTTAAAGAAAACACAACCATTTCTCTCATGCATACTGGAACTTTACAGTTTGTGGAAATCTTTTATTATTTCAAGATAGCAACTCCTGCTTTCTGTTCAAAAAGAATTTTCTTATGCTGGCATATTATTCCAAATATTTATAATAAGGATAATCAAAGTTTTTATTGTCCACGTGACCTCTTGACAACTCATTTGCTTTTTCCAGAGACCTACTGATCCCTTAAAAGCAAGAATCTTCCACCATCAGTCCATGGACTTTTGGGGTTTGCAAAGTATTTCCAAAGAGTCTTTAAGAGGTAAGGGAGAAAAGCAAACCAGTCGGCACGAGACTTAAATTCACTCCATAGTTCCCAAACCACTGCTGGAAAATCTGAAGGAGGTTGAAAACCACAATTAGTTCAGGTGTTTCAATATAATTAAGGCCTTGTTCTTTTCTTGCTTCTATCAGTGTAAGTTAAAAACTTACCAGTCGGTGTTGTCTCTCGGAGGTAGAGCAGCTTAGTTGTACCATCACACCTATACTCATAAATCACAGGTAAGGCTTGTCATGCCAGATAAGACAATTAGTTGGCCACATCCTGTATCTGGTGCCTAACACTAACCAGTGCTCGTTACGTTAGAAGAAAATCACTGTTTGTGCAACACTGCACAGGGGGAAGAAGAATTCCTCATGGTTTCCTGTGGTAACCTTCTTATGCCAGAGGCAGAATATATGATTAACCTTTAATAAATATATTTTCCTCATCTATTTCCTGACTCTTCCACTCCTTGTAGCCCTGAATCAGCAAGGTACTTAAGCACATGAGCAATCCACACCAGTGGTACTCAGGTTCCTAATGTTATGCATGTGTGAGGTCTTTGTTGAATGAGTTTCTGAGTTGCTTTTCACCCCAGGTGTAAAGATGGTAGTGGAATTCCTCCACACAGCATCTCAGTGCTACATACAAATATGATACAATGAAAGAATATGCTAACTTTGTTCTTAACGTGCCTTATTTTGTAATGAACCAAGATCAGACAAAACATGGGTCGTACTGACCATTTTACACATGGGTGATGCATCTCCACAAATTAATGTATTTGAATTTCCTGTGATCGTTGCACTGATATCAGTGCTGGTAAAAGCCTATGTACTTAAAGTAACGAAAGTACTGTATGTAACAGAGCAGGGCACTGATCCTGAATTTGACAGGTAACAATAACCAAATCTACATGACAAAATAACGGTACTGCCAGGATATGCCCAGTTATATCAGATCAGGAGGAATTAAGTTCAGAGGACTGTTCAGGCAGCATAGTTTCTCCCTTGTGAGAACTGCACAGGGAGAACTCTTTAATACACAACACACTGAGCGAGTTGCCTAATAATACAAAAGGCAACTAAATAAAATTCTTGTCAAGAGCGGTACAGAGCAAAGACAGATGAACTGGGAAAACCAGGTAGGACGTTAGGAGACACCTTAAACTTGCACACAATGGACTGTTTCTGTTCTCTAGGACAGAAAAAATGAGCATCTGTGGAACTTCTTTGTTATTAGTACTGTTTCAGAAGCTGTTTTCAGAGTCCAGCTGTAAATTGGATATAAGCACTTGCCAAATGTGAGGGGAGTGGTTTCCACTTTGGTCTTTGTGTTTATTGTTTCTGCATTGGCAACAGAATTCAATTCATAGCAGCAGCAAAACAAAGACAGCTCTGAGTTATACTGTAATTCACTGCTGGAGATTTATGAATATTATTTTCCTGTAAAATCCAGCATTTTTCGCTTTACTACTTGTAACCTGTAAGTGGCATAAAACTGTGTAGCTAGCAGGATTTCCTATTGCAGCGAGTGCCAAACACCGGTGTAAGAACTGCACTACATGCACATGTAGTTATACAGCATGCATAAATTGTGCCTTTATGTTTAACTTGTCTAATCAGCTCACCATATCAAAACTTAATAAGTAGCTGCTTCTCATTTAAAGGTCTAGTAAAACTGCAATTACTATGGCTGTAAGATGCCTTGTTTCGAAAAGAGCATTAAATAGTTTTATAGATATGGTTAGAAGCACTTGTGTAGTTGTTTTTATGAAAGTGAATGAGTTCATTAATAATGGGAGTCAGACACAGAAATATAAGTTGGGAGTTGGTGAAGTATTCTGCCTTCGCATCCCTTCCTTACAGGTTACCCTTAAAGCTAAAGTCACTTTTGCCTCCACGCGGAAAACCGGGCATGACTAGATCCTGATAACATGCCTGGACGTGATGTTTTGTAAGCCATCCTTCCTCTCGGGGGTAGAACTGAAGGGCCTGATTATCATTTCTACCTGGTTTTCCACCAGGAAAAAATGAATCGTCTTCAGTGCAGTTACTCTGAGTAATTCAAAACCGTGACCTGAAGCCTCTTTCACACAGTGAGACGGTATTAAAAAAAAAAAAAAAAGTCTTATTATACTCGTGAACTAATGAGCTGTGTGTCATACGGCGTGTGCCGGGGGACTGGCATTTCCCTTCAGCCATGGTAACTGCGAGCACGGCACCAGAGCTCACGCGAGGGCTCACGTGAGGGCACGGAGCCGAGGATCTCACTGCTCCACCGAACGGCTGGCTGCAGTGGATGATGGTCCTGATCCCCAGGAGACCCATCTTTGCTCTCTGTAAAATTTGGAGAACGGGTACCCTGCCTGCTTGGGGTTCAAGTTCCCACGTCACCTCCTCTTCTAGAGTGGTGAGGAGGAACCTGAAGCCAACACCGAGCCTAGAGCAGAAAACTTCCTTCACCTAGTGTGCATCGAAGGGAAACTGTGATTTTAGATATTGGTACCTTAAATTAGACTTCTCTGTATCTCTACAGGCACTGTTGGCCAAATCTGTACATTTTTTAAAATGTATTTTTTGAGAAAGGAAATCTCAGATTTACTGTAAATGCAGACGAGGGAGGAAAGAGCAGATGGGCAATGTTTAAGTTACAAACCTAAGGGAAGCTTTTTCATACAAAACTCTTAAACTGCAGCTCTTAAAATAAAGATTTTCTGTTTTCCACAGTGACTCACTAAACCTTTATTTAGACAGTTGGTAAAAAACACCACATCACATAACTCACTGTCTTTTTTTTTTTTTTCTATTTTTCCCCCCTTTTTGCTCAGTTAGAGTTTAGGACTATGATCTTTTCCTTTTAAAGAGAGACAAGAATCTACATTAAGGCATTTTGCTTTTTATTTTTTGTTGGCAATCTAAATGTAGCTTGGAGTGGCTGATATTCCTGTTCAGACCCACAGCACAGCACCCTCTGGTGCGCATATTAAAAAGGAGAATTAGAATTGTTATGAAGGTTTTGTTCATTTTGTGGTAGACATATTTCAGAGATGAGTCTTAATACTCATTTGGAAATTCAAAACCAAAAAGCAGGGCCCAAAACATAATGATTTGGAATAA
This sequence comes from Eurypyga helias, assembly GCF_000690775.1. Classification (NCBI taxonomy): domain Eukaryota; kingdom Metazoa; phylum Chordata; class Aves; order Eurypygiformes; family Eurypygidae; genus Eurypyga; species Eurypyga helias. Next base: position 123,761 of record NW_010237974.1, on the reverse strand, counting down.
ATAGAATAGATCATCATCTTACCCTTTGAGCAACTCTCTTACCATACTTCTTTCTGAAGCTCTGGCTATTTGCAGAGTTAGACAACTTCCTTTCCATGTAACTGGTTCATGATGATTGCTTGTCTTCAGAAAGGCTGCAAGTTGCACAGCAGCTGCTGTTTGTTCTCATTCAACCTGCTGCTGGGTGATAATGAACACCCTCATTTACCACCAAAGCCAATGGCAACTTGAAATACTCAAATTTTGGGAGCAGTGCTTAAAACCAACAGTGGATTTTAATGTAGGGCTGTAGAGGTTTCTTCCAGAACATAGTTATGGACTTCATGGGATTTTGCCAATTAATTGCTGGTAGCCTGATTCCAGGACATTTTGATCTCAGTTTATTTCCTGAGAAATTAATTAAGGGCGTAAACACTTCACCACATACAGCCAGCACACATAAAATTACAAAGGTTTTCCTGTATCAGGTGAAGTCCTGTTAAAGAAAGTTGCTTTAAGGTCTCATCTAATGGTTTCTGGGCCCCTAGACTTCTGTTGTAGTTGCTACTCACAGAAGTTGCTAACTCCAGTCACTTTCCTTGCCAGAACATACAGTCAAGTTGCCAGGTTCTATGGCTCCTTGAATGCTAAAGACAGGCTTAAGTTAACCTTTAGCTTGTAGAAACAGCTCAGAAATGAGAAAGACTCAAAAAACCAGGGGGACCCAAGTTGCTTACACTATGCCTGCTTAAGAAAAAAACTTGCATTATAAATTATTTGAGTTAAGATTCACTATAATTTTCTTTTAATCTTCTCAGAGATACTGCATTAATCCCTGTGGGTCTCCCTTCTCCATAGCTCTGTGTTTTCTGCTCTTCTACATGTAAAGCCAAATTCTGCCACAGACAGTTGAGTTCAGTGACTGAAGACAAGAGCTGCATGAGAGTATCTACAGAGATAATGTGACCTTTATTCATTCGATGATTTAGTACATTGCCTGTTAGGCAACTGGAGGGACTATCTCGGATGGGAGCTGCATGGGCCTAGTGAGGCACTGGGAAAATATAGAAAATATATAAAAAGTTAACATATAAGAATAGTTTAAGAAAGCAGGAAATAGCCCTACCTGAAAAAATACCAGCCTGCCAGAGCGGTTTAGTAAAACCTGAAAAATGTAAAAAAAAAAAGAGATGGAGAGCTATTTTACTAGGAAACCAGTAAATTTTCATTGGGACCCATTTGGAAAAGCTGATAACCTTTCTCAGAGACTTGTGTACCCCTCTTCCTTGTGAAAAGCCATGCTCATTTGCAGAAAACATCAAATAAAAAAAGGTTCCATTTCTGGGTAGAACATGAATATTTGTGGTACTAACATCTGTGGTGGCCTTTCAATTTACTAGACCAAAAGAAAAGAACAGGAGGAATTGGGCCAGTCTAGTGGTTGAGAGTCTTTATTGCTTCCAAACCGCACAAGATCTCATTTGTGTTGTTTGCATCAATTTTTTACTTAGGGTGGTTCCAAGAAAAAAAAAACCAAAACCCAGCCCTAGCCTTTTCTTAGAAGTAACCTATCCAAGATAGCAGGCTTTGGCAAACTACTGCACATCACGTCTCCCGTTTGTTTGCATTTCCCAAGATGCCCCAGTATCATCTTCAGCATTTCAGAGAAGATGTATGTAAAGACTACAGACAAAAAACTGTGACAGAAAGTCATATTGGCCTGAAGGGTGGACAGGCAGCAGAGTGGGAAATCAGAATCCCTTTGGTCTGCAGGTATCTAAATCCTCCTTGTGTATGGGTTTCCCTGCTGTGCTGCTTATTGATTATGTAAATAATCATTTGAGTTCCCAAGAATCCTCTCTTTGAAGATGACCTGCTCAGAATTGGCAAAAGATCATGGAGGAAGGATGTTTTCTTCCTTTGACATACAGCTGATTTCTCCTAAAATTGCATCTCTCTCTCTCTAGCATGGCTCAGTCTTCTCCAGTGGTTCCTGCTGCCCACTCACGCACCGTTTCCCCCGGCCTTGGTGGATAGCCTCGTGGAGCAGGTTTGAGGGACAACAGAGACTGGTACCAAGTTAGGAAACATTTAATCTTCATGCAGCTGAACAGCAAATGAGCAGCCATTTCTCATGGTTAATTAATAGCACATGCTTTGCAAAGTGAAGTGCATGTTACAGGCTGGAGTCTCCTCTGGCTTTACAGCAGTGTGACTCCAAAGAGCTCCTGTGGAGCTGCTCCAGGTTTTTCACAGGGAAAATAGATTCAGGTCCAGTAAATGGAAATTAATGTGCGCATAAGGTGGTCCAGCTGACCGTGCTGTTTTCATTTTAAGTACCTAAATGCTGAGTTCCCAGAACCAGTGCCCGAAAATGTGGAAGTGGGTTTGGTAAGTGTTTCTGGAGAAACTGGAATAAACCCAACATTTCCCTAGGAATATTTAGTCTTCTTTTCAGCACTGTGGGAGGTTTGGGCTGCTGCTTTGCACATTTTTAAAGTGCCTTTCCCTTTGAGACACCTAGGGCAAAGGCCTCAGGCACTGATATTATCTGTTTTCTTAAGAAGAGTTTTTTCCATAACACATTAAAAAGGAAGAAAAAAAAAGAAAAGTGCTTCTGTGGATTGCTAGGTCTCTGAGTGTAAAAACTCCCACTGTCATCGCTGAAGAGCTGCATGTAGAGTAAGCATAGCCCATGCAATACAGATTCGTGAACAAAGTCATGCAGGGCCTGTAACAGTTCGGCAGATACCCAGCCATGCCAGGTCTGGTGGGCAAGACCAGAACCAGAATAAACCAACGAGTGTAGACAAAAGTGAGTCTGAAGTCTTAGCTACCAAACTGAAGTCTAAGAGAAGACATATATTTAAATTCTCTCAGAGGTAATTTTGGTACAGGTACTCTGAAATATATACATTTTCTTTTTTTTTCTCCCCAAAGCGCTACAAAAACAACATCTGGGGTCACTGCCAGTTGCTGAAAAGATGCCTAGAAAAAGGAAAAGGGTGAACGATGTGCTTGATACTGAAAGGTAGAAGTAATCCAGCAGTTGAAGCACTTAGGGCAAAGTGTGTTTTCCAGATATGATGGAGATGGTGTTTGGTAAGAGGAGTGAGAATGTTTCACATTCTTGCATCACCCTGCAGAGCTCTGACCTGCCCTCACGAACTGCTCACAGACACGCAGGCTGCTGTGACAAGCAATGAGGGCTCAGGGGAACATTTGGCTCCATCTTGACTTTGGGTTCATGTTCACCACCTTCCATGCAGGAACAGGCTGTTGGGTCGGCAGCCCAAGGGCTGTGCTGCAAATCCACGTCACGCCACCGTGCCTCCCTCCCATGCACGGCTGCACCTCCTCCTTTTCCCCATAGACATTTCCAGTCTGGTGAAAGGCACAGCAGCAATTGGCTTGTGCTCATTGTGCCAATGCTGTAGGGCATATGTTGGCTAGTCTGGGACTCCCAGTCTCCCTAGGTTGCAGTCATCCCCGTCTCCTAACCCACATTTTCTTGGTTATTTAGCACCTGCCTGCATGGCATACCATGTAAGTCTGTGTGTCTTCAGAGCAGGCAGCTGCGTTCACAAAAGCTGGATGGAAGTCAGATGCAGTTGGACTAAACCCTGTGGAAATCTTGGAGAGTCTTGGCTCTAAAGCCATTAAAACAAACAAACAAACAAACCAACCACACAAAAAAAAACCCCAAAAAACCCCAAACAAAACCAAAACCACCCTACCTTTCAAGATGTGCTTGGCAGAGTGTTATAAACAAACAAACCCAGTTTGCCCATGGGATATTTACTTTTCCTCTAAGATCTGCTTGCTCCTGAGCAGGTGGCACCAGCTGATGCAGAGAAAGGAATGACGGCATCTGGAGAAAAGGGCAAGGAAATACTCCACAATTTTCTGTTGAGTGCAGAGGTTGAGGTGGGAACACTGAGCAGCACCACACCAAAACAATACAAAATGAGTGGGAAAAGAAAGAGTTTCAATCCTGCTGGGACAATATCATCTATTTTGCAATTGACCTTCTTTACTGTCCAACTGATTTCATGTTTTTATTCCTTTGTTTGGACATTTAATCAGTTTGCCTCAGTGTTTATCTGTGTGCTGAGTTGCACTGGTTTTATATGAGCATGAACCGATTTCATTAAATCACTGCAAGCTGGATACTTTTACTGCACTTTGTACCATTTTTATTTCTGTTTACTCTAAATTAATTAGCACCGATGTCAGGCTGGAGCAAAGCACATCATTCTTCAGCCACAGTAAGTGCCCACAGGTTTAACTCAATCAGTAGAAATTCATATGTACACAATATAAGAGCTGCCAGAGTGGACCAGAGCAAAACCCACCAGGCCCTGTACCCTGCCTGATGATCAATGTGGTCGAAAGCGGCTGCTTTGGGATGGCCACGGCGAGAGGACAAGCGCATGCCATACTCTTCACTGTGTATTTATGACTTGGGGGGTTCCTCTCTTTGTGCTCTTGAAGATTCTCTTTTGACAGGATTTTTTTACTTGTTTCCCCTAATTTTTCCAAGGGACTGTTCATCTCAACACTCCTCTAGTCAATCAGGCATCTGGCAAAGGAGCATTGCTCACCCTGCCCCAGAGTATGGAGTTTGAAAGTTTTCTTGAAGAAAACAATCCCCCTTCCTCCCACTTCTCTAACGTGCTGGGTTTGAAGGGAGTGAAGATCCTTGCTTTTCAACTGTTAGCATTAGGTGGCCCCACCTTCTCCTTGGAAAAATGTAATTCAAAGAATAAAATGTGCTTTTTTTTGGTATATCTCCAAGCTTCTGCTAATTCAAATACTTAGTATCTGTACAGCATATTGAACCTGCCCTCCTTTAATAAATGCTGTATAATATTGCCCTGACTTCTCAGTTCATGCCTTTCAGGCAAGACAATAAAACTCCCGCACAGGTAGTCTGACTACATGTGTTTGTACACAGGAATGAAGAAGCGGCACACTGATTTGTGCAGGCAAAGGCTGAGCTTTCCTCCTGTGACCAGACTGAGACCTTTCCAGGGTTTCGTTTCGGCTGCCCCTGATTCCCAGAAGCGGCATTTGGCACCTTTGCTGCCGGGTTTGGCAATCTGACCTCCCTTGTATGATTAAATGCTGCAAGTAACAATTCCCACAGGGGAAGTGGCTTCTCCCAGCCCGCCCTGAATGACCCAGGACTTGTAGCTCTTTGCTTCTGATATTTTCATTATGCAGCAAGTGGGAAGCACCTTTCTTTTCCCCATCCTCGACGATGGAGCGCAAAGGCCACCGTGGGCTGGCCATCATCTTGCACGCTGAAGGGGCTTGGGGTGGTCGCGCTGCTGGGATGGAGTCCCCTGATGCTGGCAGCTCCACTGCAGCAGCACCATCAGGAGCAAAATACTCTCTCTTGAATCCCGAGCCTCCGCTGCCTCTGAGCAGGAACGTTCTCATCCTATCGGGGCAAGAGGAAGGAGCAGGAGGGCGAGGGCTGGGTCGCAGGCAGCTGACAGTTGTCCTTGCACAACGTGATGGATAACGCGAGCAGGAACTTCCCTCCCTGTTAACAAACAGGCAGCGCTTTGCCTCAGTTGTGCCAAGAGGTATTTGTTTTACACTGCTGTGGCATAAACTTTCAAGATTGTAATGTGTTATGTCAGAAAAATGAGCTTTTTTTTCATACTTCCAGCATCTGGTGGTGGTGATGAGGAGGAGGGAGAGAGAGCAGAGGAGGAGGCTGCTACTACAGCAGCTCTGCTGGGGGGAAAAAAATGGGGACTTTCCACCCCCTGCAAGAGCAGCTGAGAGCAGAGCCTTTGCCACTTGCTGGGGACTGTCACCCTCCTGGTGACACTGCAGGGACTGGCCTGATGGGCCATGAAGTTGATGGTGGAGGGGGTGCTGCTGGGAAGGCTCGGGGCTCTGCATCTCCCCAGTGGCACTGGGGGGGCAGCTGGGACAAAAATGCAGCTGTGTTGCAAGGGTGTTTTACCTGGCTGCACCGGTGGTCTTGCTTGGGCTGTACCCCCTGGGCCAGCGGGCACCGGCATCAGCCAGACTCCAGAGGAAGCAGCCCCACCTTTTTCCAGATAATATTCTGGCTCCTGAGCTCACAGCCAGTGGGAAGAAAAGTGGAAGATTTCCACAAAATTCTCAATAGTTCCAGCTGCTTATCCAACAACAGGATATGGATTGTAAAACTGCAAGACATATATATATATATATAGTAGTGACATAACTGTGAAAGGAAAAGCAGTTTACTCACTCTGTTTTTTATTATATGTAATCTCAGCAGGCAATCAAAAGGTATTCACTCACCACAGGGACCAGAAAACAATATATCTGTACTCTTACCAGACACAGGCATTGATTCAAGGGTGGGCCCCAGGGTTACCCCTCCCAGGGCAGCCTTCAGGTTCGGTACAGTTTATGCACAAACACAGACTTGGGCGCACGTTACCCTCCCTGGTCTTTTAAAAATGTTTTGCTCATGGTCAGAGGCTCTTAGATGACAAACCTTGCCCTGGGGTCTGCCGCCAGCCTGTAGGGTGGTTGCGGCGGTTGGCCCCTGGCCGTCATGCGGCAGAGCTGGTTTGGCCTCGCAGCAGCACAAGGGAGCCCTTGTGCAATGTCCTTGGATACCTCTTGTCTCTTGGGAAGAGGCTAGGTAGGTCTTCTAATAGTTTGAAGGTGTGCTTTCCACCCTCTGGGTCAGTCAGCACCACGGCAAGGCCAAGTTACTTCTGGTTGTAACTTTGCAGAAGCACTGCCGTGCAAGGCCTCTTTAGGATGGGGCTTGTAAAACTTCTGGGCTTGACTTTCGGAGGGCGTTGGGAGCAGCGACCTGGCACCACAAGCTGCTGTCCATGCGCTGAGGACATGTGCCCATCTTGAGGAGAGCGCCGGGGTGAGAGCTCGGCTCCAGCCACAAGCTGAAGCAGGCTGGACACATGGGGTCTGGTCTCTGGAGACCTGTTCTGAGGACAGGCACAACCTCAAAGCACCAAGGGTTACCCTGGCTGGATGTTCTCTGCGCAGAGGTGGGGGCTAAGCCCCCGGCATGGCCACCTCTGCCCTTGGGCAAAGCTCCGGCCCTGAACACACTTCCCTTTGCTGCTGGGGAAGGCCTCTCTGAGCAAGCCTTTGGCCTTCCAGTGAACATCCATCGCTGCAGGATATCAGAAGAGGCGTAGATTCGGAGATCAGCACTTTTGTTGGGATGGTTTCCTATCACCAGCTTGTAACCTAGCCATAAAGCTGCGATCACACCTTCAAACAACACCTTGTTCATGGCGTGTATTTCAAAGACTGGCAGATCTGGCTGGCAGAATGGGGTCCCATATATGAATTAAAGTCTTTACTTTCTTCTTCCAGAAGTTTTCAAGAGTGCTAGTGACAGAAGAGGAAGGGAGGGAGGCAAATTAAAAACTTTTTATACATTAGGAAGGTAAATGAAGCAAGCGAATGCTAAGACAAAGAGATGAAAGTCATATTTTATGGTAAGCATCAGGCAATAGCTTCTTATTGGTGATGGGTGTGCAAAATAAGACACCAGAAGCCAATGAAAGAAAGGGTTGTTAATACTCTGTCTAGAAATGATAGTTAGTACTGTGACTTTCTTTTTTCCCCCCACTGATTAAATAATTTATATCAGAATACTTTTGTAATTTGAGTCTGTCAGATGGGAGCTCTTTTATATATAAATATATTTTTTCTTTCCTGCTTTCTAATTAGCAAGGTACAAAACAGAACAGTAATGTATTACACAGGCGGAGAAGTGACATTGTCTGGAGATCCTTGCTGTGTCCCGATTCCCAACGAGGAGTGCTGCAATACCATGCTCGGGAAGCCCAGACTACCCTCCTTTCGGCAGCTAAAGTGTTAAAGAGATAGATCAAAGCAGAAAAAAAAGGAAAATATTCCTTTCAGGCTTCAAAACACTGTTGCCACCATGGAGAAGAGTAGTAGAAAATTAATAAGGTGGTGTTGGAGCAGATGCATGACCTGCAGTATAGTACAGGGGGCAAGAGTTCAAATATAAATAAATATGTATGGCTGTGCTATGTCTTATTAGATAAGAGTGCTGTCTCGTAAGCAGTTTAGGTGCTACGAAGTGGCATCTGTACTACTTGCGAGACAAGACGCTGTACCATAAACAAGCCTCCTGATTAAGCCTGGGATTTTCTAAGAGGCCAGCAAAAGCCAGGAGTGAGATTCACCATTTCATCTCCCTGGGATGAAGGTTTCAGGAGTCGTGGGGGAGAGGGGGCGAGACTCCTGCAGTGATCCTGGCAGGATCATTGTCATGAGGAAGGCAGGAACGCTGGGTTTGGCATCCCAAAAGATTCTCTGTGAACAAAACTCCCGCCTGTTTGGACAGAAGAGTTAAAACGCCATCCCGCAAGGTGCACAGCAGGGTGGTAAGTCTCCTCAGCTTCCATTTCCCCAGGTGAAAACCTCAGGAGATGTCCTCTAACACAACGCAGGGGCTGGGGGGTGCATTTCAGAGTCATCCTTTGAGCGTCCCAAAGCCAGCGGGTGCTTGGGTGAGGTGACAGAGTGATAACAACTGCTGCAGACCCCAGCCTTCCCCGAGATAACCCGGGGAAGCTGAGACCTGTTTGTGTCGAGAGCTATGTCAAATAAACCTGTCAGAGATAATTTCACAGTACTTTCTCAGTCAGAGGCTAATTTGAAAGTTGTATTTAAAAGTATATGGATTTTATCACAATTAGATCTTCATGATGAATTGGGGTTTTTATTTTCCTAGTTGAATCACTTGGAAAAAAGAAGGCAAACATCATTTGAGAGTGAGCTGAGCTGATTACAAATTGTCTTTAAAAAAAGAAACAAAAAACCAACATGGCAAAAGATAGATTATCATTCTTCATCAGTCACAAACAAACTTCACCTCAGATTTTTCCACTTGAGTTGACTTTCCCCTCTATTTTTCAGCCAAATATTTCCCAAATAGTTTCAATGACCCAAACCAAACATTTTGCACAAGATGAATTTCTCTGCTGCAGAAGTTCATTCATCCCAAGGCAGACTCCTGGAAAGCCGTGGGCAAGGCTTGGCAAGTAATTTGGAAACAAATGTAGGCAAAGGATGGAGTCGGCTCCATGCAAGTTATGCCTCTCCCTTCTCTAGCTTTATAGAGGGGGATTAGGGACATAGATAAGCCATGGGAGTAAAGCTCACGTGGTTTGTACATGTCACCAGAACCCCTACAGAAAAATGCAGCTTTATAATATGTACAATTTCGGTTTAGTTTATTATTTATAATACCTGGGTACCAACAAAAAAGCTCAGACACTAATGCAAAGTTTTTAATTTCTTAGTGCGTTGACATCACTTACTGTCTTTCTCGATGTATTTTTATTTGTTTGATCTTCTATAAATTTTTCTCTTTGTTCTTCAGATGGAATAGCAAATCTAGTTCATTCCGAAGACACTCTGCTGCTATAAAGTAACTGAAACACCTTTAAAAATTTAGAGTTTTAAGTGTGATATTATGTCCCATAAGAATATTTGTATAATTACAGGACACAGTATCACCTTGTTCTGTGGAAACCTGGAATTCCACTGATTTATAAGAATCTTAGCCATCTGAGTTATTTTAATGTAGACAATTTGTTGGAGTGAAGGAACTAAAGACTCTGCGCGTTCTCTGGTTCAGGGTATGATCTTGGCTATGCCAACATTTGCAGACTTTTCTTCCTTTCTAACCCCTTCAGACTGTTTCACCTCTGTTGAAGCCTTTAGTGCAGGTTTCTGGTCATGGATCAAAATTTCTAAGTTTGTGGCACTTGCTGACTGCGTGTCCTATTTTCCCCTTATCTTACCTATGGCTGGGCCTGTCAATATTTTAAAGTGAAGTCAGTGGCCATCTCTTTCCATAGACTTGTGGCCAGGACAGGTTTTTAATAACCGAGGGAAAGCTCAGGGCCGATGGTTGCTGATGGTAGAGGATTTGGGATTTTGGGTAGGGAATTTGCCAGGCAGGGAGCAGCAGGTACCAGCTAGGACTGAGAGGAAGGATAGGGCTTGGCCAGAGAAGGGCTAGTGACCATCAGAATAGAGGGCAAGGGCTGCTGGAGATCCAGGGTTATCCATCCAGCACATGGCCACAGGGAACATCTCGACAGTGAGATGTACTCTTTGACTTGGATCCCACCTGGGAACAGGGACGCATGCTTGGGAGCATTGTCCTCCCTTGCTATGTATTCCTGGCACCCACTCCACCTCCTTCTCAGCAAGAACTGGTGCCAACCCACCCACACAACCCTGCAGCCTCTTAATTTGCCACTGAAATTGTGTGAGCCGCACCTTTATCTCCTCCAGACACAGCACTCCCCCTAATTTGTATTCTTAAACTATTCTGTGTTCTAACAGGAAAGGGCCCGATATGTAAGGCTTAATGCAATCCTTGCAATGACCGAGTGGGACTGTCAACTGACCATAAGAAATTTAATGAAAATTGGGAAATGTTCAAAGATGCTAAAAAATGATACTGTTGCACCTTTCCCTTTTCTCCCTCTACACGCGACACACACACACACACACAAAGAAAGCTAAAAGAAATCAGTGCAGAATCAGTGGCCAGCAGAATGATGGATAATGAAAAATCCCAGAAATCTCTAAAAGGAGCAAGAAAACCCCTGAACAGTTGTGGGCCGATTGCTAGAGACAGCTCACAGCATTTCAAGGATTAACAAAGAAAGATCAGAAGTGTTGACTAGACACTTTTGTTCTCTATTTGCACTGAAGCTGGAGGGTGTATCTATCCCATCTGACGTTTCTGCGGGAGCAGAACGTTTATCTCTGCAACAAAGGAAGATCTGAAGCAGCACCTGATAAAATTAAGCTTTCCCAAAACCAGCTCTGTGAATTTGCACCCAGGAGTTTTAAAGGAAGTGGCCAAGGAACTTTCTGAAACACCCTCATTAATAATTCACAGTGTCGGGAGAATGAGTTAATTCTTGAGCCTGAAGGTCAGCAAACACTGTTCTAAAGGTAAAAAACCTGCCATAAATGGGGAAAAAAATTAATACAGAGAAGTAGAGACCAACAAGGCTGACAGTTCCAGATAGAGCTTGGAAACAAATTTTTTGGGCCACTATAATGAAAGATTCAGAGTCTAAGTATATATGCATATATTATATGAAACAAAGGCTAGCCACAAAAGGTGCATCGCAGTAGTTTGAGTACTTTAACGGGGCTTAGGGTACGAGGTTTCATAAACTCAAATTGTCGAGGTTACTGTTAAGGAGGCCAAAGGACGATTTGGAGCCTGTGTGTTGCTCACAGTGGGAGGCGAGCCTGGGCATCCCTCTGTCCCCTGGGAAGACACAGCAGTTCAGCCCCGTGGGGCCAGGCTGCATGGAGAACCCACAGGAATGACCTGGGTGGCCACATCCAGGCCTCGCCCAGGTGTTTGCAGGGAGGCTGACTGCAGATTTGGAGTCAGGAAGATGTTTACTTTTGGTTCAGGGTGTTAAAAACCTTCACCTGCACCCCGATTGTTGCTGCAACCCAAACGGCTGCTGCCAGGTACCCCCAGCCCGCCCATGGGTTGGGGTTTTTAACCCAGGTTTTCCGGCTGCTGCCAGGTCCCCCCAGCCAGCCTATGGCTGGGGTTTATAATCCCTGGTTTTGTTTTAGAGGATCCATTTCTTGCAAATTTAAACGGCATTTTTATTATTATTTCCAGTTGTTACATGATTCTTATTATAGTTCAGCACTGACGTCAGCAATAAACAATAATAGGATTGTGAACTATTGCTCTTTCTAATAAAATTATGTTTCTTCTCTGCATTATAAATCTAATAGCTATTACATCAGCACCCATAAATATATATCATTGCTTACCTTTTTAATATATACAGGGCATTGCATGCCCCAACAGAAAATAATCAGATTTTTTTTATAAGTTAGCCACAGCCATTATTAGATCATGAATACCTAATAAGTAGAAGTAGAAGATATAATTAATGGGCAGTTTTCATATCATTTTCTCCTTTGAAGGGTGAAGAACGAGGTGGCTTTTACCTGCTTTTCTTTCCCCTCTAAAGCTGCAGCCTCTATTCTGTCCTCAGTGTTTCTCTACACTTTTTCTTATTTTTTTTCTTTCCCTTTCCTTGTTTGAGGCTAAATGCCAGTGAAATGGCTCGGCACAAAGGCAGTCCAATTTCTCCATCGCTGTGCCATCGAAAACCCTCTTCTCTCCTAGGAAGAGCCAAGGAAACAGCTTTTTCCTCCAACATTTTGTGCTAACGCACATCCTTGCTGCCCTCACGGCCGAGCATCTCCACTGCCCACCACCGGGGAGGCCCCTTTCCCCATCCCCATCCCCCCATTTTTTGGTGATACCCCCTTCGGCCATGCCCTCCCAGATGGCCCAACATCACGGTGCCCAGCCTCGCTCTCTGGGGGGCAAACGCCAGAAGGCTTAAGGCCGGGGCTCACATCCCAAGCAGGGCGTCTGTGGC
>NW_010237974.1:106974-111151 GCF_000690775.1 Eurypyga helias | reverse complement strand
CTGTATAAATGAGGCAGATATCCCCCCACCTCCGCCCCCCTTCTCCTTCTCCTCCTCCTCTCCTCTCTCTCAGTGCTGATTAATGTGTTGAATGAAACCTTTAAATGTTTGATTTCAAAGCAGAGGGATTTTTTTCCCCCCTCTTCCCGCCTATCTGTAAAGAAGAAGAAAAAAAAAAACCCCGCGATCATGTGGGAAATGTTGATTTTAATGGAAAAATTGCATTGTGCCGACTTTCATAGAGTAGAAAATCCACAGAGTGAGACTTCAGGCTTGGCACCTGCTCCAGAACCTTCCTGATGAAGCAAAGGTTGTCTTCATTAAGAGCATTAATATTCATGCAGCATGGTAATTTTGACACAGAAAAGGTCTCTGTAACCTTTTCTTGTGTGAGAATTTTTTACTTCTCAAGGAAATTACAGTCCAGCAATGACTTAATTAATGCTGGGTTTCTTCGGCGGATTTTGAAGAGCTGTCAGTTTGGGCTTGCGGTAGCTGTCAAGCAGGGAGAGGGCTCTGGCTAGGTAGATTGAAGGGAGGGAGGGAAGACACCCGAGCCCCCGGCATAGATCCTCACAGCTGGGGTGGAGTAACGGAGGGGGGGTGAGGATGGGGGGGGACGCACACCTCCCACATTAGTTTTAATTTAGCAACCTGCTTTCCCCAGTGCTGGGTCATTTATTATTGGTATAAAGGACACAGCTTGAATTACTCCTCCATTTCTCACTCGGCTTATTTGTTATTTTTATTGTTATTAGTACTATTTTCCTCTTGCTCTCCTTTTCCTCCCACAGCACGCGGGGAAGCTCTCAGGAGGAGCCCGCTTTGAACGGTGCATAGCCTCTGTTGCAAGTGGGGGGAAGAAAGAGAGAAGCATCCTACAGCTTTTAACAAAATATTTATATATGTGCATATACGTACGTAATCAGATAAAAATACTCCAAAGAAATGACATCTGCTGCCAAAGAGGAGCAGCAGCAAGCGGTATTTTTTCTAAATCAAAGTTTACATTCTTCTCCAGTGATGTCAGTCATGTTTGCAGACAGGGCAATTCGGCGCGTGGCACAGGACACGGCGGCGAAGGAGGGAGCTTCTGATTCCTCCCTCTTTTCCTTCGGTTTGATTTTTCCCGTGTAGCTTTTGGAGGAAACCCTTTTAGAATCTCTCATTGCCTGTTGCTGCTTCCTTTTTCCTTCTCCAAGTAGCTCTGAAGTGTCCTGGTTGCTTCCCTGGATCTGGGAGTGCTCTCTGGGCTGTGCTTTTCTGCCACGGTCCCCTCCATGCGGCCCGCTCTGCCGCAGCGGGGTCCGCCGCCGGGGAGCTGCACCGCAACCTCCTCCTGCCCGCTGCAGACCAAGAAGGAGACTTTAGCAGCAAGACCTTGAAGGCAAGTTCAACCATCCGACACCCGAGCTGCACATCCCCTCCCCTCTCCGCAAATGGCTGTGAAAAGAAATTGAAATTTTGTTCTTCTATCAGATGTATTCAGAAAAACTGGGGTTTCTTTGGTAGCTGCATTTAAAGCATGTTTCTTCCACCTGGAAATGAATGGTCTCAAGGCGAGACTCTTCCAGCCTTCAAAATCAGGATGTCCAAAGACCCTCCCTCCCAGTGCCAGGAAATACAAGAGATTTTTTATTATTCTCTCCTCTAAACGAGGCAGCAGTGTTATGCCAGTGCCTTGTTTAAAGGTGATGCAGAAGGCTAAAATGAACATTTAAATTACGTCCTTGAGGTACGAACATTTCGAATATTCTAAGAAGGGAGACTGCGTACGACATTCATTTCCGCCAGCTGTAGCCCTTCATTCTTTATTTCTTGGATTGTCAGAAGTGAAACCCCAACCATGTTGCTGATCCAAATTTCTGTTTCGCATGTTGGCACCTTGAAATTCAAAGGCAAGCTGCAGAGTAAGTGAAACCAGTGCTAATGGCACAAAGATGCGCTGAATAGCACAAGTGACAAAACAAGGGCATTCAGCTGAAAAACATACCTTACAATATACGTGCACGTGTATAAATATACAAATATTTTAAAACAACCTGCACATTCTCCTCCATCCATTTTACCTCTTTTTGAGCCATTGCCCCTTTACTGTGGACATCTTCATGTGCCAAATTCACTGGGTTTCAAACCCGGGGGCCCAAGAAATCGATACCTGCAAAAAGCCCCAAGGAAAGACGTGAAGAAAAGGGAGCATTTACTTGCCCTGTGACCACCCAGACATATAAAGTCTCTAAAGGGGCCTGCACCCCTACTGGGCAATTCCCAGAGGACCACAAAGATGAAGAAGACCAAGAGTCATCACGCCAAATGTGTTGTACAAAGCATCCCTCCACACACACCGTGGGGTTCATCTCAGGACACCCATTTCAGGACACCTTTTCAGAAGATTTATTTCAGGCTGCATTGCTAATAAGGTAGATCCTAGTGAAATATACCTGCTTTGGGTAACAAAGTGAGAGTTTGTTGGAAGCTGGGTAGGGTGATAAGGCGATCAATAGGGTCCGTAGAGTGCCAGCTGGGGTCTTAGGAGGCTTTGGCCCTTTTTGATATTTGCTTTCATTAGGCATGATGCCACACTTCCCTGCCTACGTGGTGCTCTCTGGAAAGCACTCAGATACCTTTTGCTGAAGAGCAGTGATTCCACGTGTGCATCTTGCAGAACCCTCTTCCAGTAACGAACCGTTTGGTCCCATATGACATCCGGTCCCACAACACAAACCTTTCCTCACACAAAGCTCACTTGCCTTTTCCATACTGCAGAAAAGAGACCGAAACATTTTCCCGATCAAAACGGGATCTCTTTTCAGGTACCAAAGCTGTTTTAGAGTGAAATGAGGTTTTATTTATGCACGCAAGCTAGAAGGATTGCCGCAAAGGGAATTTTCTAGTCCAGAGGACAAATAATAGGAGTTGTATTTCTTATCATCACAGCAAATGAAATAAATACCTAATATTTCTTCTGCCTAACAAAGTAAGTAATTAGCAGTGCCATAGTCAAGGGAACACGCAGGTAAATGGAGCAATAATTGGGGTGATACAACATTTGCCCACTTCTCAGATGAGGGATAAGGAGCAGGCCAGCAAGTGAACCCGCATTTTATTTACTGCTACACCACTGGTAATTAGACAGCTTGCCATAATGGATTAGCAGCAGCCAGTGACACCCGTTATCCCTGGCAGACAGAGCGGTGTGCGCTGCAGAAGAAGCTGTTAAAGGCCAAGAAATACAAGTGTGTAAAAGATAAGAATAGCAAGTGCCCTCCCCGTGTCAGGCTGACTGGGAGTTGAAAGCAAGCAAGCAAAAAGTCAATCTTTAAATATGCCAGTTAATTTTAATGACACTGAGATTTTACTGACAAGTCTGAAGTATTTTAAGTAACGTCAGAATTATCTTACTTGGGAGAAAACTGACTTTTTGATGATGTCTTTTTCATGTATCAGCCGCATTACTGTTTTATGAGGGAAGCCTGTCAATTTGCCTGCTTTGAACAAAACACCTCTGCAGAGCTGTACCCATTGCACTCTATACTCTGCTCTGTCACTAGTGGGAGTGGGTATGTCAGGGAGGATAGGCGTGGGCTCTGCCCAGGGTGCCGCGCTGCCCACGTAACCTCGCTGCCAGCCTGGAGCCAGGAGGGCTAGCAGAAGCTCTGCACCCCTGGGGCAATCTCTGCAGCAAGGCATGGCGACCCTTCATGGAGACCTGCTCCATCGGGACCGTTTTTTCCCAAGCACGAGGTTGGCTTCTCATAGGGATGCTCTGAGAGCCCTGCTCTCCCCAGGGCAGCACGAGCAGCACCACGGTGAGTATGGAGCTCTGCATCACCCCAGGGAACAAGAAAAGGTCTTGGCTTGTTCACTTGATTGACTGATTAATGATCTTACAACAAGGGTATAAATCTCCTCTTATCTCCATGTCTTTCTTCGGACTGAACACCAAGGAAATACTGACTTCTCCTCCCTGCGATGTTAAGGGAGCTGTGCACTTCCCAGCTCATATGTTTACTCACTCCCTCCAAGGATAAAAGAGGAGCCATAGGATTTAATAGTCCACCATCGCTGTGTTACAGGCATTTTTAAAACCATTTTGTTGACATTAACACAAGTTTTATTCCCGAGCAGCCGTCCGGTTAGTTCATAAACACGCACACGAGCACATAGGTGCACATCC
>NW_010237974.1:103598-106957 GCF_000690775.1 Eurypyga helias | reverse complement strand
ATGTAAACCCCAAACTGCTCATCGGAGCTGGGGCATTCCCTCTGGCGTCTTGCCACTGCTGGGCTTTTCCCAAGACCAACGGCATTGTCTTCTTGTCTTCCCCAGAAGCTTTCTACCAGCACATCTTGCTCATGTTGCTTTCCTGGCCCCATCTGGGAGCCCTGGGTCACAGACCTACCTGCTTCCCCAGCTCTGCAGCCTGGTAACAGTGGAGAAGGCTGTGCCCGCTCCTTCCCACAACTAGTTTCCCCGTGTTCTGAAGGAATGTCTCCTGTGCCGTGCTCAGCCCCCAGCAGCCCCCCGTCACCCACGTCGGGCCATGGCCTGAGCCAGTGATTTAACCTTTTGACAATCACCGTAGGATTTCGTCCGGTGGTTTTAACGGCAGCCCTGTCCTCCATTAAAAGGCGATTGCCTTTTCAGACCAATCTCCATAAAACCCTTCTGGGTTCACCCCTATTAAGTTCAGTGGCTTTTTCCTTTGGGAAAAGCCCATCTCTGGTTTCAGTGAAGGCTCTTCCCCTCTGCCTCTCCACTTCTTGCTGCTGCATGGCAGTGTCGAGACCCTGACTCAGGGTGGTACCCAGCAGGGTCTCACCTCCAGGCAGGCAAAGCCCCCTTTCCCCCACCAGCAGGCCTCCCTCCCACCCCTATTCCTCACTGCCAATTGCTGTATCCTGCTTAATGGCATTACAGCCATGAAATATGATTTTCTTCCAGTTGGGAATAGGAATTTTGCCATGTTTTGCTGAGCAGCACATTTAATATAAATAATTCCTACTGCTCACAGGCTTCCACTTTCATGCAAAGGTTTGTGCTGAGCCCACAGCAAAGAATTTTAGGGAAAGGCTATTCATTAAGACCCTGCCTTACTTGTCTGTCACCTCCAGAGATCCCCCACTGGCAGGAGGGGTCATGTAATGTCTTATTTATACCAAGCCTTTCAGTAATTAATTTTCTTCACACCATTTTAGCACACATCTGGGTTTTTTTCCTCATTTCTCTATTTGTGGTGGGTTTTGATTTTTTTTTTCCCCAACCCAAGTTGCTTGTTCTGATGCTAGCATGAGACATCCAACCTTTTAAAGAAATCATTCATTTTTTTAAAGGTTGAACATGTCACAGCAAGTTGGTGCACCTAATATTAAATCCCAGCTGTTTCTTTCAAAGTTCTTGAGCGTTGGGTAACTTGCAGAGGCGCCCATGAGCTCTGCGACCCTGGCACAGAGGGTCGACGTGGCATGCAAAACCACTGTGGGAACCTGTTTTTTTGGAATGCATTTATAAACCAGTTGTGTTTGAGGTCGGCATCCACTCTGCTATGTGGTTACTAGTTTAAGGGATCAAACCCACGGTTAAGGAGTACTGGAATTGCACTGTTAGGCCCTGAGAAGCACAATGTCCAAAATAAGGACAGAGTCCTCTTACTTTGTGTACCTGAGCCTTAAGTTGAAAGATCGCGTAGAGGATGCAGGGATGGGCTATTACCGTTTTGCCGCTTACCGGTTGCTCCACAGAGGCTGTTTGTAGGGGTCCTTGTCACAAATAAACCATCGCAGCAGGGATCGTCTTGGGCAGCCTTGGCATAGGCGTCAATCACTGTCCCATCACCCAGGCGGCACTGCTACGGGCAGTCAATCAGGGCACCCGCATCAGGCGAAGGTAGACTCGAGTGTCGGCTCTTCACGTCTTCTTTTCACTCAGCATCTGCTGGTTTTGTGCGAGCTCCGCGGCTGCAAACGCCAGTTTCTGTGCTGCTGCCCGGCGCTTCCCAATCGGCCTCGTGAGCAGAGTGAGACTGGAACCAGAAGAAAATGTTACAGAAAAGGATGAGGAGGTAAAAATAGCAGCACAGTGACCCGCCTTGAGGAGGACCACTCTTTGTGCGCATGAAGGAGCTACCCACGGCGAGGAGGCCATTAGAAGTAGTCCCCTGCTCTTAGCAGAAGCCGTTACCTGCAAAATGTACATCCTGCGTGCCTGGCACCGGGCTTGGTGGAGCTGCGGCAGAGTGCGTTTTCCCACCCCTGGTTCATCCTCCAGCCCAAAACAGACCCCAGCAGAGCAGTTTAAGGACCTGGCACGGTTGGCATTAGCAGCCAGCACTGACCCTGAGGTACCACCTCATGGTTTTGAAATGTCACACCTTGAGAAACCTTTCCTGTGAGCCTGGGGAAATAGTCAAGTACCTCTGCAACCAGATGAGGGTACATGTTCCTGTGTTAAGGGACAAGTCAGGACTAACTCAAAGTACTTTCTAAGAAGCTGCAAGAACAACTGTGCCAAGCCAGCTTCAGGACTTGGGTGGGTGCACAGGTTCAAAGAAGACAAATGAAGAGCCAGGACAACAGTGGGTGATGGAAGAGAGTTTAAAGCTCAGCCTAAGGAGCTTGAACAGAAGGAAGGAGCAGATGGATGTGAGAAGGACAGTAGAAATGAGGAGACCTCTGAAAGTCCTAGAGAAGAGACGATGGAAACCTCACAGAAGCCCGATGGCTAGCGGGGCTGGGCCTGCGAAGGCCAACAAGCTGATGTTTGTTAACCTTGCTTAACCCTTGAACTTGGGCTACTTTCAGCTGCCCCAAGATGATTGACAAAAGATCCTGCGTGGCATCACTAATCTGAGGGCAGTGCAAGCTCTTCGGGTTCCCACGTGCACATATGGAAGAGCTTTGGAGTGTCAGATCCAATACCTGAACGTTGTATCAGCAAAGGTGTAATGCAATTCACTTTATTGCTCCTTGTATACATTAGATTTAAGATCGTATAGAAGAGGACTCAAGTCTCGGGGCCACTATTTGGTTAAAAACTTGGAGAAGTAATTTTCCCACTTGTGCTATTAAGCATGTGGTTTTCTTTATTTTGAGATCTCACTTTGCTTGGGTATACGTACATCCATATATCTCACAATGCATGTATGGAAACCATACACAATAACAAAACAGCCTTATGTACTGTTCAGGCTGGTTTTAAAATTTACAGGGTACAACCCTCTTCTTTTTTTTTTTTTTTTGTTGAAAAGAATAATTTTCAAACCGTTCCATATAGTTAATGTAGTGTTTGGCCTTCCATTAAAAAGATACTATTAAACCAGTCACAGAAACACTAGCAAGTGAGTAAATGTTTAAACCACAAATCTCCCTGAAGTCCTATGGGAAGGAGGGGGGGTGGGGGGCTCTACCAGTTTCAAAATGGCAAGATCATATATCAGAGGTGAATAATAACGTGCAAAAAATATGTTTCAAGGAATAACACAAACTAGGAGGGGTGGGAGAGAAAGGACTTTAAGGGATGAAAAAGCTTAATGACAGGAAAGATGGAGATTCTGGAAGTGTAGGGGTGACCAGCTTGATAAAGGA
>NW_010237974.1:98152-103452 GCF_000690775.1 Eurypyga helias | reverse complement strand
AGAAAGAAAGAAAGAAAGAAAAAAAAAAGAAAGAAAGAAAGAAAGAAAGAGAAATACGAAATATAATAAAAATGAAAACCAAAACCAAAACGAAAATGAGAGGAAGAAAAGAAAGAAGGTGGACTGAACGGGCATAAAGTAGCAGGGTGAAAACCACCCCGGTGGTGGCAATGCAAATGAGGTCTCACTGAACCAGCGTGCACGATGCGCGGCTGTATATTCCATACACGAGACAGTTAAAAATTTGAACATAAGGTAGCATTTCCTTTATCATATCCCATAAAAATAGCAATTTGCTAAAGCCCTTGTAGCACAGTATGGAAGGTGGTGTATTTTACTGATAATGTAGAGATGACAGATAGTCCTATACTAGGAGGTTTCAATGGTGTCGTGCTGTATAGCATAATAAATTGTGAGGAGCAGAGACAGAGGACAGTACAGGCACTGCTCCACCTCCAGTAGCCAAATAATTCAGCCCCGGCTCAGTAATTATGCTGTGTGAAAATATGGGATTAATTAGACTGGTACACTAACACACTGTAGTCTCATTAAAGGCTGAACAGCATTTTCATAGATACTGCCACTTGAGCAGGGCTGCTGCTAATGTGAAAAGACAAAGTCTCCTCTTTTCACACTCCTTGCTTATTATCTTACTTAAGGCCACTTAAGCAAACTTCCAAAGGCAGCTTGGCAGAAAGCCCTTTGTGGGATTTATTTTGTTATTTTACCTGTATGCCAGGGAAGCAGTGGGAAAAAAACAAGGGGAAATGCTAACATTAGCAATAACCGCAAATTCTCCCTTTGCACCCACCAGGCTTTTTTCTTTCCTTCCTTCCTTCTTTCTTATTTTTTCTCTCACTTTTTCGGGAAGGGAAGCATGGGCCAGGGGGGTGGGATGTGTGTGTGTGTGATGAAGGGGAGGGATGTTGCAAAGAGAAGGAGATAAAAGTTGTCCTGCATTGCAAGCCTCAAGTGTCTGATTTCAATTTAAGGGGTCAGCCACTCCGAGGGATTTGCTCAGCCCGACGGGGGGAGTAGGAGCCCCGCGCCAGCGCCGCAGCCCGATGGAGGAGCGCTGGGGTGAGACTTCTGTCTTTTGAACCGAGAGGTGAGTAGTGTGCCAGAAGACATAATTTATGCTAAACAGTTACCGTTTCACCATCTTTTTATCTGCAGAGAAAAAAAACTCCTCCCGGTTACTCCGAGCCACCAAAAAGGTCTCCATGGCCCAGCAAGCACCAGTGTTGCTACACTTACACCTCTGCGGCTTCTTATCAGCTGCGTGGAAAGAACATCTGATGTAGGAGAATGGTGCTTTGCAAACAATATTATCATCTCCCTCAGAATCCCACACCTGGGAGAAAATTGATTTTGGAAGGGAAGTACGGTGCTAACGCAGCCTCCGTTAGACAAGCAGATCTCCTCCGTCAGCTCCCCATGCTGCCCACACCTCATGGGTCGGCACCAGCACCAGCCAGGCAGTGGGCTCCCGCGCTCCCCAGGCTCCCTGCTCCCCCTCTGTGTCACTCGGTGGCTCTGGCCCCAACTTGGGGACACCCGAGGATGCTCGCTGCAGCAGCAGGGAGGCGGGAATCGGGGCTGGCATCAACCATCGTCTCCCGATGGGGAGCAGGTTCGCTCCTTGTGCGCTTTAATTCTGGGTAAAGGGTAGGGACGGAGTCCGCTGCGCGGGGAGCAGACTGCCACAGGGGTGTTAATACATAAAGCTTGTCCTTTAAAATTAACAGGCCCCTGTAAAGACCTGCTTCACCCTGCTCTCAGGAGAGCTATTAGAGCAGAGAGAGACTTTGCCACATACGGAGGAAGGAAGCGGGGGGTGAGAGAGGCACGAGAGAAGCCAGCGTATCCCGATGACAGACAATAATAGAAGCATCTGTGCAGAAATACCGTGGGCTTGGAGATACCTTTGAAATAGGCAACTGTAATATTCAAGTTAGTGAAATAGCTGACACTGAATAGACTGAAACCTGCTTTGTGGTTTAACAAAAGTGGGCAATAGAGAGAGGCTGACATGAAACAAGTCAGTTTGCAGCAGGCTCTAAGGTTAGCATCATTAGCAAAGGGGGAAAATGATTAGCAGTAAAAAGCGAGACATTAAAAAGAGATTTAAAAGGAGAGCTAGAGGGAGCTAGGGGATGGGGGTGCTTTATTTGTACCTGAGAAAAATAAAAGACATTCCTCACAGACACATTTGAATTCTCTCTGCTGCCTCTGCACACAGAAGTTTTATGAATATTTACCTTTCACATGGTTTGGGGAAGGATAAATTCTTTGGCACCGGTATTAAAATCTGAGAGCAGTTTCTCCTGCCTATATGCAAATCGCTCATATGAAATCAAGAGCCGAGAGCATCCCAAACAACATTGCTACCACAAGTAAATGCTTTTTTCGCTCATCTGTTTAAATGGAGGGTGATCGATGGCCAGGGGTGTTGGGCTGAGTTAGGTTCGGAGATACGGCTTTAGCTCGGTTAGCCTGGAAACACTCAGTAGGACTTTAGCTATCAAGTGACAATGTCACGTTAAAGAAATAGCATTTAGGTTCCTAAGTGCTTTTGATAGTGTTACCTCCTGACTCCCTGCAGCTAGCATTTTCAGGCCTTCATCCTGAAACGGGGACAGCGTGCAGCCACCCAGGTCTTCTTTACGCTCACAGTCAGCGTTAGTGGCATTATCCTGGGGACAAGGGAGGAGAAGTTTAGTTTCTGGCATCAGGAGGCTTTTTAAATATGTCTTCCGCATCAGGAGTGTATTCACAGCAGCCTCACCGAGGTCGGTGTAAAGGAGCAGTGGCCGTGGAGGGGCTCATGTCACCCAGCCACGTGTGCGCGCCGCTCCGCAGAGTGACACGTCCCGGTGGCACGTCTCAAGCCTCGGCGAGGAGCCAAGCCACACGACGTTCTGCCAGCGACTGTGTCCGCCGTGCTCCCCAGCGGGACAGCCCTGAGGGCACCGCTCCTGAAGTTTGCAGAGTTGGGCTCCAGACAATGCTCCAGCCATGACACTGTCCCATAAACATGGCCTGTGATTTTTTGCACTTCCTTGTTATGGACACCTTGGAGAAGCTGCCCCTGTTGACTCAGGCAGGAAGGGCTGCAAACCCGCAGGCATGGGATCTGCACACGCGTAGTAAGACGCTTGAGCTGTACTGTCTATGTAAACGGTAGGCGTTATCCCTTCCCAGGGGTGGAAAGGATAAGTAATTTTCCCCTCTGGCACTCCTGAGGCGGTGAGGGTATTCTCGAGCCTTGGCTTTCACCCCACAGCAGAAGAGTGGAGCTGGGTTTCATGGCCGTGAGAAGGTTTACAGCGCTGGTGTGAGCTGGCCGTGGCGCTGGGGGGTGGTGGGCAGGCGTCCCTCCCTGCCTGGCCTCCGCAGCCTTTCCTGCGGCTCTGCCCTGCTGCACGGCTGTGGAACAGGACCTGCCAGGCAACCACGAAATGCATCCCCACAGGTGACCTAAAATGGCATTGGAATCTGAGCACAGCCCCTCTCCCAGGAGCCCGCCCCAGCAGCTCTGGCTGTGCTCAGCCTGCAAAGAGGCCCTTCCCCAGAACATGGTGGGGAGCCGTGGTGGCTGAGGGATGTCTCCCCCCACCCTCCAGCTCCAGACAGGCGGCTCGTGCAGGCTGGCATCAGCCCTGCTGCCTTGCTCCCCTCAGTCCCCCTTCTGCTTTTCAGGCCACGGGGCCATTGCATGACTCCTGCTGCGGCTGGTGCTGCCTCAAACAAGCTACATCAGCACGAGTTCCCAATTTTTGGATGGGGAGACCCAGAAGAAAAGAGGCAGGATGGACAAGCGATCCCCCTGTTCCCTAGGGGAAGTCTCTGATCTTCACAGCAGGAGCCCCCACCTCCATCTGAGATCCCCCATCCCAAAACAGAGCCCATCAGGGGTTAAGCAGAGCCACCCAGGTCAAGCCCTGCGTAATACCATGTGTTGTTCCATGGGTCACGGGAGCAGCCTGCTGTCGTGAGAAAAACAGAGAAAGTGCAGGGCGTAGGACTAGGGGCATGGAAAGTTATAGTTGGCAATAGGCTACACGTAAAATATAACCGGCCAGAGCTGGGCTTTCCTCCTTCTCCTCCCGAGGGATTGCAGAGCTCCATCCCCACCAGCTGTCTAGCTCTGGAGTTTGTCTAAAAACTGAGAAGTGACAGCACAGCACGCTAAACCCCAGCCCTATAAAACACTTCAGTGCACTTGTGCCCGCTTAATTCCCAAATGTAGTCTGAGTCCACCACAGCAGTACGAGCCTTTGGAAACTACAGGTAAAATACTAATGGAAGGAAATATGGAAATGCAATTTTTACACACTGGCAAAAGAAGATGAGTGCTGATTATGAGAGTTGTCAGGTCCATTCTTCTCTCATCTCGTTGTGTCTGTGTGAATACAGAAATCAAATTAAAAATGTCTGAATGCATTCAGGCACCCAAAGGGGAACACATTGATCGGCAGGTAAGGTCAGGGTCAGGCCCTCCAGTTTCCGAGCAGGGGTGGGAACTTCAAATGTGTGTGAATGAGGGAGTGAGTACCTCCAAGGCAGGCCAACAGGGGACCCTCTTTCATGTTCTTTCTCATGAGAAACACATTTTAAAAGTTAGATGACAAAACCTGGCTGCCTCGAACATCTACAGATAGCACAGCCCTGGGCAAACCTGGAAAACAGCAGCCTTCAAACAGCCCGTACAGGTGGAGACGGAAGGAAACATGAATGACAGGGACGTTAGCTGGCCACTGACTGGCAGGGCCATGTGAGGCATCCCCTGTCCCCTGGCAGTCACCTGGGAAAAGGCCACTGGTGGACCTGAGCTCACATCCGAGGAGAGTATCCAGTATCGATTACCAGAATGGTAAGATTTTCCCCAACTTCTTCATCAAATTTGTCATCTCCTGAGAGTGTTCGGACTAAAGACGTAGCAACATGCCATTTTATCTCTGTGTCCCTTGTTGTTTTAGCATTTCATCTCAAAGCCCATCTCTGCTCCATAAAGGGAAGAAATCAGCTTTTGATGGGAATAATGACAATTTGGTGGTCATTTATATGGTCTGTACCGGTATGATCTATACTTTTTCCTGATACACCTGAATTCAAAGGCTCGTGCATCGATCTTGGACAGGATAAAGTCATGTTTGCTTCAGAAGAATTTTCTTTGGGAAGGGTACATTTTTGTCATCACAGGATGACATATTAGCCTGGGGTTATAAAGAGAATTTTACATTTTAAAAGCTAACTCCGCGATACATGCTCCTTTTACTCGGCTATAAGCTAAGCAA
>NW_010237974.1:30995-98137 GCF_000690775.1 Eurypyga helias | reverse complement strand
GAAAGAGAATGAGAAAGGGAGAGAAAATGAATTAGCTTGAACTTTTGCTGAAATAAATATGGCCTGATCTTTTAAGTTCAGTTCATCCAAGCAATCTCACTGAAATCAGTGGGTTTCACCCATGTACTTGGAAGCAGACCTTGGTCCCATATGGCTCAGCAATAAAAAACTGCTTTCAATACATTAAATAAATTTGGCTGTAATTAGGGATGAGACTCAGTGAAATACCTGCTTCACCTGGCTCTCCACAGCTCCTCAGTGCCTCACCTTACCCGAACGGTGACCAGAGACCATCACGTGGGGGAGAGGCCTCCACTTCGCACGCTGGTCCAGAAACAGCAATATTATTATCATAGAATCATAGAACCACAGGATGGTTGGGGTTGGAAGGGATCTTAAAGATCATCCAGTTCCAACCCCCCTGCCATGGGCAGGGACACCTTCCACTAGACCAGGTTGCTCAAAGCCTCATCCAGCCTGGCCTTGAACACTTCCAGGGATGGGGCATCCACAGCTTCTCTGGGCAACCTGTTCCAGTGCCTCACCACCCTCTCCATGAAGAAGTTCTTCCTGGTATCTAATCTAAACCTCCCCACTTTCAAATATTACTTACTGTATGCAAATAGGCAATGGACAGTCTTGCTTGCCTGAAATTGTGCCAAGCTGAGCAAAAAAGGGTGAGAGTGAGGGCACACACGTGTGCAGGTGAGCGAGGGGAGGGCGTCAGCGCACCTCTCTCTGCCCCTATCCCCAGCTCTAACCATTTGTTTGTAGGGGTTTCAGATCATCTGCTTTTCACAGGCATTGGAAACTAGTGGGAAAACCGAAGCCTGATTGTGACTGGAAGCTAATGTAGTCTACATGCAGCAGACATCTAATATGATGTTATTTATTCCCATAGATCTGTTTATTTTGTTTTCAATTTACCAAACCCTGTGACACATTCCCAAAGGTGCCTTGTTGTACAATACGTTGCACACAGTAAGATATTCAGCCTAATTCACTCTTTGTTTTGTTTCAGTTCAGCTGCATGAGGGCACAAATGCGTCTGTGTTATATCTTCTCCTGTGACTGATGTTGCAGACTATTGCCATAGGGTTTTTGTGAAATGGGATCTTAGTTAATCTAGGGCATTGTCTTTGTAGTGCTAAATTCTTATTTGCAAACATAATGTTCTGGCATTGATGCAACAGGGGAACATTAGTGATTTTCTTTTTTTTTTTTTTTAGTTTAGAATAGACTGTATGTATGTGTTTTTAATAAACTTCCATTCTAAAGCCTTTTCTCCCTACTCTGCATTTGATCTGAGACATTTATAACGCATTGCATCCTGTCACATTGATGTCTTTAGCCAGTCAAGCCAAATATTCATAAATCCCATGTGCCCAAACAGAAAATGTATAATGCTAAGGAGAAAAGCACCTGATATTTTTTAAAGCATCCGCAGGCAGGCAATTCTAGCCTTTAAGCATATGCACACATACAGAAAAGACTTGGAAAAAATTGTCTGTCCGTAACCTGTGCTCAGCCTGGAAGGATGGTATCACTTAGAAATCAATGGCTTTTCTCTGCACCTCGTTGAAAGCTCCCGTGCTTTCATTTTTCTTTTATTTCAGGAACGTGTTGTTATTCAGTATACTGAGGACCTGGTCTGAGGAACTGGTATTCCAAATTGGATGGTATTGTAAAAGTGTGCTGCACACAAAATTTGATGTAAACAGGATCTGGAAGAGATTTGATGAGATGGTGAAAAAATGGATATGGGATGCAGATTCATTAATAAAACAGCCTGTGGCTAGTGAACATAAAGCCTGATTGATCACAATTACTGCAGCTCATAACCGGAAAACCAGACATCAGAGGACACACGCCAGGTAAAGCCGGTTTGATAACAGAACTGAGCCACGTGTATTTATTGGGTGGAAACTACAGAAATCCAGTTGTGGCTTGTGATGGGTGTGTTTCCATAACAGTGTTTGAAGTGGTTGAATTTTCACATCAGCAAGCTTTCAGACTGGTTATCAAAAGGGCTTTCTCAGAAACCGGTGTGGGTGAGGAAAACGGGTCTCCCACACATGCCTCCCAACGCACGTGCGTTCGCGAATGGCACGGCAGAACCGGCCGCTTCACTTGAGTAACGCCAACCGCGCGCCACGCAAGCAGGTCACTCCCCATCACCAGCTATTACTGCGGGGAGCTGTGCTCAACCCCTTGGAAGTGCAGGTGG
The DNA here is from genome assembly GCF_000690775.1 of Eurypyga helias. Classification (NCBI taxonomy): domain Eukaryota; kingdom Metazoa; phylum Chordata; class Aves; order Eurypygiformes; family Eurypygidae; genus Eurypyga; species Eurypyga helias. Next base: position 95,910 of record NW_010237974.1, on the reverse strand, counting down.
AAAAGGCCGTGTGAGCTGCCCCTTGTCCGATGGGCCAGCTCACTGCTGCACGGCTGAATGCGGGCATTCGGTGGGTAACCACGGCTGGCAGTTAAGGATCTCGGTGTAGGAATACTCGAAGCCTGGCTCTCCCTTTTGTGCAAGCTCTCATATGCCCAGTAGGGACATCCCCATGCACTACTGTTGCCTGTACGTTTAATATCCATATGAGCTCCATGCTTCATATACAGAATTGGGAATTTGCCATTACGCGTCAGCAGCAGAAACCCCCAAAGTGACAGGAACCGTCAGGGGCCAGGAGAAGAGTTGGGGCACAGCAGAGCAAACCAAGAAATGCTCTTTTTCGGCCAGTGCCCACATCAGCCCCTGGTATCTGGCCTGCAGGTACTCTGAGCACACTCGTGGTGAGAGACACCGAGGGCCACAATACAGGGGTATGATGGTCACGTACCAGGGACGTGTCCACATTTACCCAAGCCTGGAAAGCTAAAGTCTATGTCAGCTCAACTGAGGTCCCCCAAATGGGTGAAGATTGTTCTCTGCTTCTGCAGCTCTCCATCTGCGAAAGAGAAAACTATTCCTCACGCTACCTTAGTGGGGTTAAAGCAGGACAAAGCCATGAAGAGCTGGGAAGCGCTCAGATTCCAGAGTGACAAGTACCAGAAGAAACGTCCATAGAGAATGACTCACCCTGCCTCTGGAGCAGGCTTTCAACAGCATGAAATAAACTCGGCACGGGGCCACCCACTGAACTGTGAAGACAAGGTATGGAAAAGCTGTGTGTGGAGTGAGGCCCTGCACAGCACCGGTGGCGTGGCAGAGTGCAGGGGAGGGCCTCACTCACGCTGCTGAGGTGTCAAGTGAGGAAGCAGGAGCTGAGTCATGAACCCACCTTAGAAGAAGATAGCACAAGATATGCATTCGCATCGCTTGGGAGCTCGCTGCTGGGCAAGGGCCATTTTAGTAGGAAGGCCCAGCAAACGGGGGCAAGAGGAAGGAGGACGAACCCAGCGCTCAGCGCAGAAGAGCAAACTGATAACGATTTCCGCTGCGTTAGCACTTTGTCTACCAAATCCTGGAGTCAGGTACCAAGAGTCCCCAAGAGCAAATGAGTTTGGTTACCGTCTCTTCCTGACTTCAACGGGCGTGTAGCCTAAGGCTTGGCTTCCGCTCCTCGGCAGCAGTCTTTTGACCTACCACAGACCACGTCGCCACCCAGCAAGACACGCGGTTTCTGTGGCAGAGTGGTCAGCAGGCGGGATTACCAGGTATGTGGCAAGCCTGTTCCTGTCAGCCCTTTACCTGCAGGAACAAGAAATTCATTCATGGAATTGAGAGAAAAGAGTAATAGAAAGGTGTCAAGGGCCTAGAAGCTCTCCCAGATCACCCAGCATTTCTCCCGTGGATCCAAGCTCCCAGCTATTGGACAGAAATGCTTGTGGAAATTCCTGCTTCCATTTGCTCTAAATACCTGCCGTACCTGCTGTCCCTAATTCTGTCGTCGTAGCTCGCATATGGATTTAAGGCAGGAGTCTGAGCAGAAACACCCCAGACAGTGCCCAGCTGCTCCGAGCCAAAGCAAGGCAGCCATCCTGGTGTTTCAGATGCATCCCTCCAGGTTTTCCTTCACCTGCCATCCTTACCAGGCCGCTGCCAGCCCACAGTGCCTCTGCCTCCTGTTCAGTGTGCCACAGCAGCCCCAGCCCCTCTGCTGCCCTGGCGAGAGCTGGCGGTGGGCTTAGGACATACACGTCTCTATCTGGGTCCCCAGGTGCAACCACAATCCCGGGCTTCCCACTGCTGACTCCTCCTTAACCTTCAATTAAAGCAGAAGAATAAATCAGCTGAATGATATGCTTTGCAAATTCACGGGCAAGGCTTATAGACTGCAAGCAAAAATGAGAAGACGAGAGAGGAAGGCTGAGAGGATGGCCAGATGTCCCTAGCAAGGGGAAAATCCTCCTGGAGCTGGGCATCTGGATTTCACAGCTACCAAATACCAGCAGTCACCACCATATGTTGAGCAGAAAACACAAACCTGTTCCACACCCCCAGCCACAGAGGAACACGTTGGCAGATTGAAGAAGCTTAGCAGGACTTGGGGGAAAGGCCTGAAACTCTCAGCGTAAGACATCCGCTTGCAAAGGCCTCATTCCCAGCAGTAATGAGTCCTTTCCTTCCCCTGGGGCTCCTCCTTCCTACCTGGATGAGACGTGTGCCTTCCTGCCGGTGCCCCCCCGCGGTGATCTGGGGGTGTCAGAAGCCCCTTCCTGACCCGGTCTCACCTGCAGCGCGGCACTTCCCATGCCCAGATCTTTCACCCGGGCGCCGTGTCCTGTGTCGCACAGCGGGGTCGTTGGATGTGCCTACGAAATCATTGTCCCTGCCCTCCGTGCTGGGCGAGGAGGAGAAGGGGAGAACGGAGAGGGAAAGGGAGCTGGAGTGGGGTGTGGGGGTGCGCTGGAAAGGCACTGGGTTTTGCCTTCCTGTGCTCCTTGTCTCTCAGCTCCTGTGAGTATGGCTTTGTTACGTGCGGGCAGCCACTGCTGTCGGTCCCTGGTAATTCAGTTCTGTTTCTGCTTTCGGAGGCTCCTTATAGAGCTCACTTCCTAGCAGGAACAAAGGCTCTGCCTCCTACCCCTGGATTTACTCCATCTTTACTTCTCCTTTGTCTGACCAGATGTCCCCTTGATGACACCTGACTTACCCAACCAGCCCTCTCAGGCAGCTGGATGATGACTTTCAAAACCTGTCTGCTGACCACCGCGTGGACCTTGAAGCCCACGGCTACTCGCGTACCAAGGGATGCAAGCCAGCGGGCTCACAAACCGACCGCCAGTTCCTCCGCTCCCTGCACATCCAGGTGGATGGCTCCCGCAGGTGACCAGCCGGCGACGGGAGTCTGTGCGCAGGACCTCCCAGAAGCTGTACCAACAGACGGCAGAGCGGCAGTACGGAATGAGCATTCAAGGCAAGAAGAGTGATCGGGGGCCGGGGGAATACAGAAGAAAAGCCGCCCCAGCGCTAAGCTGTTGCTGCCCAGGGGCCCGCTATTCTGACTAATCAGAAACTCCCGGAACCCGACGGTCCTCAGTTAATGCCGACCTCCAGGGCAGGGCTACGCGCTACAACTGGTCACTCAAAGTAGCCTTGATAAATGTGTTGCTGCCAGAGGACAAGAATGTATTTTAAACAAGGTCAAGTGTCCAGTTGTGTTGCAGGACGTAATCCTGGCTTGTGTACTAGCCATCTATCACGTTTCAGTTGCATGAGACGTGCTGGAGCTACCTGCCTGCCATGGATTTCCCCCCCTCCATCACTGCTCCCAAATCTTTGACCATCATTTAAGAATGTCCTAACAGAAAAACGGCAAAGCTCGTTTTGTACATACTGAGTTGGCAGAAGCTACGGGTTCACGCTCTTGAGTCAAAAAATACCTTCTGATAGATAACGTGAAAACCTCCTTATATTCTACCATTTTGGAAAATAAAAGTTTTAAGTATTCATCGTGTTCTTTTTTTCCAGTTAAAGGAAAGCCTGGCTTCCTTTGCTGGGCATATTAAAGACCTTATTTCAACAGCTGAAAAAAGTAGCCCTTTGAAGAAGTACCTAACATGCACGGCCACAGAAGAAATGAGTTGTTTTCTGGCCGAGGGCTTTCCAATACTTTTATTTAATATATCCAAAAGAGACTGTGTCGCTGTCCCTATTACACACGCAAGGCAGATTCCACAGCGGACTATATTTGGTCTTGCACGCCTATTTTCTCCACGGTTTTACTCACTATTCTCACAAAGGATAAACAGACAGGCGTGTGCTTATGTATTTTGAAGAGCATATTTCCTCATACTTTACAAGAGATTTCTTTGAATACCCTTCTATTGTTTGCAGTTGTGCCCTTGGAAGTTTCAGCAGTATTTGTTTCAAATAAGTTTATTTTTGTATGATTGATTGAAATCTCAAGCTGCAATTAAGAAAATTGCAGCAAGAACCATTAAAGGGATAGCGTCATTTTCTCCCCTTTCCACTAAAATGTCAGGTTTCAATGTCACCGCAAGATAACCCAATCGCGTGCTTGTACACCGCTCACCCGGGCTGGAGTAAGCGTAAAACCGTCTAGAGTACTAATTACAAATGACTAGAAATAATGACATGTGGCAGAAGGAAAATGAAAGGGCCCGGTCCTTATTACTTAAGCGCCGAGGTGTACGCGTGCGGTAACGCGGGTTATTGTGAAGCAGTCTGTTTTGTAAATATACAAACATCCATCCCCACTTGTAGATTAGCCTCGGTCCCTCCCCCACCTCCCCCTGTCTCTCTGCCCTTTCTTTCTCTCCAATTATACACCAGCACCAGGTTTTCTCATCAGCCATCTCCATGTCTCCAAATGGCTTTTCAGTGTCAGGCCTATCAGGAAATTAACTCATCATGCAGTGACAGCTGCTAATTTTTTCCCCTTACATGTCAGATGGATCGCCTGCTGAAGCTAATAATGAATCACCAATCCCTGATTAGAAGGTGCTTCCGAAACATATAACTGCCATCTGAGCTAACTTTTTTCTTCATATAAAATGATATCACCCTAGAGGAGCAGAAAACGAATTGTATTCTTCAACAAGATGGAACAGGGGTAGGCTGTTTAAGTGAGCCGCGTGCTATCTTAAATTATGGGCTAATATTGCACAGTAAAATAAGTGAAAACTCACAGCTCTCTCTTATTTTGCCAAATGAATGACCTTTTTGCTGTTACATCATCCTCTCACCAGAACTTTGTTTCAAATTTCAGGAGTGGTTTTGTCTTTATCCTTCTCTCTTTTTCGTTCCGCTTACAGCTTTTGCGCTCAGGAAGTCCACAGAGCAGGGAAAAGTTGGAAAAAAGCCCCCGAAGTGGCTTTCGGAGGCACGCGCCTACCACACCGCCAGCTCTCCGCATGGTTCTGCCCAGAGCTGCAGCCCCGTCCCTCAATCCCCGTGATTTTCTGAAGGGGACTCGCCTGCATCGGAAGCTCGGGTTCAGCTCAGGGCTCGCCCGAGGCGCCAGGACATCGACATGCGGAGATTCCTACAGCGATTACACAAGCTGAACCCACCGTCCACAAAGATCACAAATGTATTTCTTCCAGGACCTGAGAGCTAGCATTTCTGGTGGTAAAGCAGCGTTTCTGAATGACAGCAGCGCTCGCAGCGCTAAGCACAACCTGCGCGTGCATACCTTAGCGCATCGGCTACGGGCGCTGGCTCCCTCGCCTCCACAGCGGAGCGCAGCTGGTAGTCAGGCGGAATAGTGTCTGGCTGTGGGCACTTTGGGCTGCGTTGGGTTCCCTCCCCCCCCACTGTTTTTGTTATAGGAAATATGTCTTTAAATAGAGTTTCCAGCTATCTCTTATCTCCCACTTCTCCCCAAAGACAGATCCTGAATTCAGGGCCCAGGAGACACAGCCTCAGGAGGTGTTTATCTGATTCTTAAGAAACGGAAGGTGAAACTGCTCACCAGAAACACCTCTTCTTCCTCTGGCTGTTTTAATTTAGGAGTATGTTGTTCACTTCTGGTTGTTGTTGCTGGTGGGTTGGGTTTTTTTTTTTACCTCCCCTGGATACTAGTTCAATGCTTCCTAAACTCTTAAATTTTGACCTGTTTTGCACTGTTCAAAGTACGATCCAACTTTGTTAATGCTCATTCAGAATGGATAACCAAGAGGAAATTAAGCCAATGGCTCTGGCAGTCAGCATGTCACAGAATGGTTTGGGTTGGAAGGGACCTGAAAGACCACCTAGTTCCAACCCCCCTGCCATGGGCAGGGAAACCCTCCACTAGACCAGGTTGCTCAAAGCCTCATCCAGCCTGGCCTTGAACACTTCCAGGGATGGGGCATCCACAGCTTCTCCGGGAAACCTGTTCCAGTACCTCACCACCCTCTTCATGAAGAATTTCTTCCTGATATCTAATCTAAACTTCCCCCCTTTCAATTTAAACCCATTACCCCTTGTCCTGCCAGACTGACACGGGAATACTGTACTCCCAACAACTACTTCCACTGCAGCGTAGCCCTTGATTTTTCCAGGAGACAGGCAACTGAAGGCCTTCAAACAGCAAAACACACGGTTGGGAGTGAATGGCTGCCTGAGCTAAACACCTTCCCAGGCCCCCCCCCCAAGTTCCGTGCTGTGGCGGTTTTTTCGCTGCCTGTGGCAAAGGGCTGCCGCAGACCCCGAGCCGCTCCCTGACCTGCCATGGGCACCGTGCCAGTCGCCAGCACCACGCATGGCTGTCCTGGGGGCTCTGGTCCTTTTCCAGCACTACTCCTTTCTTCCGCCTCCTTCCCTGCTCCCCAGGGCAGCGGGCAGCGGAAAGCTTGGCAGATCCATGGAGCTAATCTCCTCCCAGTTTACGATATGGCACGGTGTCAGGAGCTCCGGCCCGGGAGGGAGACAAATGCCAGGGAGGAGTTTCTGAAGCCGTGGGAGAGATCCGCTGCGGCCTGGCCTTGCGGTGTACGGCAGAGCATTCCAGCACGGGGCTGAGAGCGTGTCGAGTCCCTGTGCAGGCTGTCGGCTCAGGAGTGAATGTCACCCTTGATTTCCAACGTTACATCTGTAGGGCACTAGTAAGTTAACTTGGAAGTGCATGTTAGAAAGAAGGAGGTAAAAAAAAAAAAAGCCCTAGAAAAATACTGGCTCTCCTGATCAGGCTGCACTCAGAGAGAAGTCTCGTTAACCTGAGCTTCCAGGTAATTACAGCACACGGGAGGTTAGCGAATCCTTCCCAGGGCTCCCAAGCACAGGAACACCTACCTCTGTGGTGGTTTTTTTTTATGCAAAGGTCTGCTCTTTTCATCGTGCATACAATGTGATTGCTGGTTTGACACTGCAGGCTACACTGGTTTTATGAAGGATTAAATGCCACCTGAGACATATTTATCCTAAATAAATCACAAATGGTAAACTGCAGCATGTCAGTGTCAACACCCTGTACTGCAGCAGAAAGGTTAGCCATACAGGACTAAGCACGGCGAAGAATTAGCATCCAAGCTGCAAGACCACAGGGCTACAGTTAACAGGAGAAATGATCAAGAAGAAATATTTCCACTGAAAAACATTCAGTTTTTTGAACATCTGTGAGAGTCTTGCAGAGGGCCATCATTTTGTAAAGGTCACCTTTTTCCTGATAACAAACGGGAGTTGATCCTGTCACTGTTTGCTGAAGACAGTATTTAAGAGTAAGTGAACAGCCTGTCACTTTTAAGAAAGATGAGCAAGTCAAACTCGGCTAATTATGAATCTCGATGTCTAACTTGAAATTTACTTTTTTGGGGATTTGACAAAGACACAACCTTAATTCCTGGAAAATAATAAAATGTAAAAAATAATAATAAAAAGAGAGGAAAAGACAGCAGGATCCTACAGCCCCAGAACGAAGCACCTTTTCTTGGCAGCTCTATCAGAAAATACATTTTTAAACAGTTCCGTCAGGAAGGAACTATTGTTTCACCTCACCCCAACTTTCTTACAGTTGATAATTTTAAGATATTAAACATGATAGGAAACGCAGTTATCTCTGGAGTCAGCAAGGCTTATACCCTAAACACTTACACAATTGTATTAAGCATGCAGGAGGCACACTTCAGAAATTAGATTCTTTTATCTTTATCTATCTAGCGAGCCAGAGAAAGGAACAGAGAAAATGCAGAGACATAACAGATAGCATTCGTTTGCTCCCGCTGAATGCCAGTCCTGTGTATTGCTTAATATTAAAAATCATGATGCTTCATTTTAATGCTAACATTTTATTTGAAAGACAAAAAAAAAAAAAAAAATCCCCAAACCTTGCCAGTTTATACTTTACATTTTTTTTTTAAAGAAACAAAAGCAGTTGTATCATGAAACAAATCTTTCCAACATGAACTTGCATTGAACAATTGCAGTATATCCACAAGTAAATAACTGACATTCTGGACTAAGCAAGAAATACAAGGTCACCTTTTTTTTTTCCCCCCCTACTTGTTAATGTCAATGTCAGAATTTTCTTTAAAACCCCTACCCTAACATTTCAGAAGTCTCTCACAAAATGGTATTTATATGAAGCGCTATTTATAAGGGAAGCAAAACACTGACGGTGACAATATTTTCAAAAAAATGCACATTTCTTATATAGGACTCTCATCTAAAATTAAGTGGAAGTTACAGGCATCAAGTTCTTTTTTCTGAATATGTATAATCAAGAATTGTCTGAGGCATAGCTTTTTTGAACTCTTCTTTAGGGAAAGTCCTACGTGATACCACGAAAGAGTAAGGTACTGTAAAAAATTCGATTTTTGAGGCAAAAAATACTTATTTGGATGACCTATTTTTAGCCAGGGATATTTTAAAGTAAGATTCTAGAAAGCAGAATGTCACGTGTTCTTCTTTAAAATGAAGAAGGGCATGGATGACAGTGTGTAAAGCTTACCTGTTCATCTTGTTATGGTGAGTTTTATGGTTTTGCTTATTTATCTGTTCACAAGATGTACAAGTAAGTGGAATTATTTTACCTCTGTGATTATGTTGGACAAAAATGACAGAAAGCAGGGAAAGACCCTAGAGAGAAAACAAAATTAAAAACAAAACAAAAAAGAAGAAAAAATAAAAAACAAACAAACAAACAAAAACCAACAAAGAAAGCAGTGAATGGAACAATACATAATTTGTGTGTGTGTGCGTGGGGGCTTTTATCCTCTTTTGTAGGCTACTATGTTTGTTTTATAATAATCCCATATAATAATTCTTAGTGCTACTGTAGGAAGATTGTACAACCCTTTTCAGTGAACTCCTCCCAGTAGCTGACCTCACCTCCCGCAGGGTGTGACCTGCCTGGGAGGGTGTCGTACTGCGAAGGTTTTACAGGAAACAGCCCAGGAACACACTGCCTCCGTGGATCTGAAAATTTCCAGTTTTGCCCTGCGTCAAGTCTAGGAGATGAAGCTCTTCATGCTTCTTGTACTGCGTTATCATCTCTCTGGCCCTGAAGTACTTGAGAGCCCCCCTCTGTATAAATGACCATGCTTGTTAGCTGTTCCGCTCTATCAGGGGATCCAGCTTCTGCTTTTAGAGCAGTACCAGCCTGCAAAATCTCCGGAGACCCAGCTGTCTCTATCACAGCATGTGAGTACACAGCAGGCTCGTCCTGCATGTCCGGTGGCAATTCGGTGACGATGTAGTGGGTTGCACCTTCGGAGAAGTCACCCTCAGAACCCTGCACCATGGCTTGGGCTATTTCTTCTGTGACAATAATCTGTGATATTTCCCCATCCGACTCAACTAAATCCATGTGCTCGCTCTGGACGCTGAGCGTGTGGCTACCAGCTTCCTGCATAATGATCTGCGAGCCTTCTCTAGCTACCATATGCACGGTCCCTTCCTCGTTTACGATGACCTGAGTGACACCTTCTTTCATCAGCTGGTCGGCTGCAGCCGTATCGCATACAGCAAACTGTAACACTCCTTGGACCATCTTCTTGAAGGCAGCCTGAGCTCTCTCTTGAGACGCAATTATAGCCGATGGGTGCATGACCCGCGTCACTACTTCCATAGGTTCGGTATTTTCCTGAGTCTCTTGAACTTCATGGAACATCTGTATCTCTTGTCCCTCTGCATCACTGGGAACGCTGGGCATCTCTGGGTTTGGCATTTGGAAGAAATCTTTGTGACTCGACCTGCATCTGTCAAGGAGTCCAGATTTGTTTTCCACTTCACCCAGCTCTGTTACAGCGCAAAGCAGGGCATCTAACGCCGAGGAGTCTGGAGGATGGACTGTAGCTTCAGAAGCATCTAAAACTTCTTGACGCATTATCTGCTGCAGAACGGTGCCGCTGGAGTCGGGAACTGCATCTATGCGAACAGCCTCCTCCACGTCGGTTCCCGTTCCTTCAACCACCACCACCTGTGTTGCACCGTCTGCTAACTGCTCGGTAAGTATCTGCCCTGGAACCACACTACTCACGTGTGAGCTGTTTTGATTCGTCGCTATCACTTGCCCGTCTTCCGTAATATGGACCACCCTGGCCATCTGACCAGCCATTGCGAGAGTCTGAAGGGTAGCCGCCGCTGTTTCTTCCACGGAGGCGTCAATTGCGAAGTCTCCATCGTATCCTTGGATAATAATAACTTGCTGAACTTCCTCAGGTGACTGTGGCTGTCTTCTGCTGCCCCGGAAGACCTTCTCTTTAACTGGAGAAACCTCTCCCAGTGCTGCTGCTGTAAAAGGACTCGTAGTTTCCACAAAGGTTGCTCCTTGCCCCTTCAGTCGGCACTCATAGGACTTGGAGACGATGCCTACAAGATAAAATACGCTGTTAATATGGTATCGTGGCAAATATCAGTTCATTACTTTAACAAATTGTAGCTTGAATGAAAAAAAAAAATCCTTGACAATTTTTGGATTTCATTGGCAGAAAACACAGATAAAATGAGCAAGCGAACAAAAACAATTTGCATGTTTTCCAAATAACATATTTACAGGTTGAAATAATTGCTGAGTTTAACAATTCTGCAGCCTATTAACAATTTAAATGTGTTTTTAAAAATATGCTGTATAAAAAAGCCCAGATAAATACAGTATACAGTTAAAAGCCATTAACACATCTTCTATAGAAGATCCTATCGGTGATATTTCAGTACTCCCGTAATGAATTTTAGGATCGTATATTACATTAAACATATCTGGGTGTGAAACACTGTGGCTGATCTTCTTAATACCCAGCTTTTGTTGGTGAGGTAATTGCCATGCTGTCATTCTGATGCCATTGTCTTCCCCCTCATTTCCCACCTAGCATCTCCTCCAGCACACCTGACTGACTTAGTCACTAGCCTAGTTACCTGGAGGAAACACTCGGCAGTTTTCATACCCTAAGCGGGATATTCTATAAAATATCATCCAGAGAAACCTCAATTACACCTCTTAATCATTTCTACATGAAATCAATTAACAAATTAAAATACCTGTAACCTCCACATTGCACCTGCTCTGCCACTCAGTCTGGTTTTGGGTTACTGAAGGTTTCCTTCTCAGTTCTCAGCACTAACTATGAAGCTTCGGCAAAGCAAATGATGCCCACAGCTGCGCAGAGTCAAGCCCACCAGCCTCAAAGCACAGCCTTCGGCATTTTTGGGAAGACAGTACTAGGAGCAGCCTGTGACCACCTTTGTGGATGTCCATGGCAGGACGGCTCTAGCACTCGCTGTCTCCGTGTGGCTGTGCCATCCTGAACGACCCCTGCAACTGCTGGGAAGCGAACTTTGGACCACAACCAGTGCACACAGAGGGAAGAGGGTGTCCCAGACACTGAGAAGGAGGTGAGGGTCTAATGCCAGATGGGACTTGGGAAGACCAATTACATCCACGCTGCTGAGACTGCCCACACCACATCCAGTTTAAATTCGCCTACACAAACAAAAATCACATCTCTGGAATAACAGATGTAGCATCTTATCACTAACACTGGTAGATACACCATTGCCTGTTCAGAACCAAACAAGCATGAAAAAAAAATTGACTCTTACAGTCCAATTTCAGGCTAGCGCTGTACTTTCCAAGCCACCAAGACACTCCTATGAACAACATGCTCTGTTGAACTCAAGAGGCCAAGAAGCTGGTCTAATACTATAGCTAGTCTAATGGGCCTTTTTCACCCAAAGCATAGAGCTGTCAGGCCCTGATCCCACCCTAAACTAGGGTCTCAAAACCAGAGACTAATTTGCTTAAAGGTAGGTTCACACTTAGGAGCTGTGTTACTCTGAGACTGAGTACTTTGCATCTTGCAGCCTCTAGCAACTGGGTATCCTGAGGTGCATATCAAGTTAATATTCCAAGATAACAACAATGCTTAAAAGACTGAGCTCTTGCTGGCATGCATGCATCCATCTATCTACCTACCTACCTACCTACTTACCTATCTATCATCCATCCATCTATCTATCTATCTATCTATCTGTCTATCCATCCATCCTTCTATTACAAAGCTTCTGGTGGAAAACTGTACTGTGAAGCACAAGAAGTAATTTTGTGAAGCTGAAAGGCCGCAGATCACCTTCACAAGTCTAAACTGACGTCACACAACTTTCTCCACCTTCGTTTGCAAGGTGGGTTATCTTTGAAAAAGCAAATTAACAAATTTAAACCATTAGAGTGTTTCCAAGGGATGCTGAATGACAAATCTGGCACATGCAGTGGAAGTACATTTTGTCAGGCATAAGCGGGGAGTAAGCTTACTGAGGTACGACTGGTTCTTATCGCCACTTTTCTTGGGCTCTCTGTAGGCACTGACATTCACAAGACCCCCCAAAGAGCGGAAAAATAGGAAGGGGAAATCAACATAAAATGACAATTATCTTGGCTCCTCCACATTTTATAATAGAGTAGCAGTAATTAATTCTCTCAGGAATCTTGCTTTGTTGACATGATAAAAGAGGAGCCTGGCAGTGATGTGGCACGAAATCAAAATAACTCTACAAATCATGCATTTTTCACTGGATTACGAAATCAAAATAACTCTATGATCATAATTTTCACACGCGCACAGCAAAATCATAACATCTTTCCCCTAAGATCGTGATAATTTATGTAGGGGACACAGCATTGCTGCGTTGAGAAGCTCCGGTCTGGGGAAGGAGATTCATCCTGTATTCACTTCCTCAAATAAATGCTGTACCCGGGAATCTATGCAACTCCAGTCTTCACTGTGCAATTGAATGGGAAGTCTCCTGGGTGAAGAGCTATCCGGTGAATCCCTCGCAGCACTGGTAATTATGCCATTCTGACTGCTTACTTAATCTATTTGAATCCAGAGGTGAGTTAAGCCACTTCCTGACCATTAAAGTAAACTACATGGGTAAATACTGCTGTCACTGAGGGGTGTGATGAAGCTTAACTACACCAACATCTTAACCTCAGCTCGGTGCAACCCCAGCTATTCCATCACAGTTCATAAATGCGATTGCAGGTCCATCTTTTGATTCAGCAATTTAATAACTTCGAGTGCTGTCAGTACTGCTTTGAAAAATGGCTCCTATAAAATGTAACAGCCTCAATCAGATTGTAAAAGATTCACCCACTGAAGATTCTTCCATTTCAACTATAATGAATTAATGTTGAGCTGTGTGGAAGTTCAAGTGTCATTTAAACTAATGTGAATCTACTGTAACTTTAAATTTTAACTGGACTATGACCAAGAATTTACTGGGAACATCATCTTCAATTTTAGTGATTTTTCATGGTAAATATGAATTGCAGATTTTACTGGTTTTCTTTTGTTTTAACAGTGAAAAGCCAAGTAGGGAAGATATTTAGAAAACAACGTATTTTGAGGCTTAGTTGCTATTTCGACTTTGGAACAGTGCATTTCTACAATGGAGCACTGCTATCCAACACAACATTTGTAGGAATTTTTATGTATTTAAGGAACATGGCACATTATTGGACTGTATGTAGCAACAAATCACGTCGTCCTACTAAATCCAGCCTGCCTCTCGCCCCCTCTTAAAAACGGGCAAGGAGACGGGGTAAGTGTTGGCTGACATGGCAAACACAAGCTGCAATACAAGCCCGCATTAATATTAGGAAAAGTGGACTTGTTGCTGATTGCATGTCATTGCAAATTAAAAAGATACACAAATAGGCATTAAAATGACAAAATATAATGATACGAGAGCTCATATTCAGACAATTTGTAAAGAGGTGTTTCATATCTAGGGGTGCAGTGATCACAGAATTGGTTTCTTTCCAAGGAGCCTGTCATTTCAGCAGAGCCATTATTTATCAGTTGGAGTCCTGAGTGACTGTTAGTTTTTTATTTGAAAATGTCAGGATTTTTTAGACATTAAATCCATATTCACAGGTTATTTTAATTCTCAGAGACCACAAACTCCCGAAATAGGGCTAAAAGAAATGCTTTGATGTTCAATGTGCTTCTGGGAAACTACAAACAGGGCTTAGTACCTTTTTCCCTCTCTTTTCCTCAATACCTGACTTCCTTTTGTGTGTCTGTTTTATTCTTTTGTTACTGTCATCGTTTGTTCCCCACAGAATAAATACCTTATTCTTTTGTTAAGTTTACATTTAATTAAAATGTACAGGATTTGTGCAGTAAACTCGAATGAAACAAATAAAACAAGGGCCCCCTCTCTTGAAGGCATACGTTGTGAATGAAAAATGTCATTACAGACTAAAAAATTTTGCAGTAAACAGGGCCTACAGAGAGAAGTTTCCCCCGTAATGACATCCATAAAATACACAAATGGCACTTTTAGTACCATCCTGAATATGGCATTTTCTGTGCTCTACACACAATCTAAATGGTTTGATCATAGAGCATAATACTCCATTGGGTTTATAGAACAATCAATGTTCCATAAAATGATGTATTTATCCAATAGTAGGCTCAGCAGTTACTGGTGTATGACATTGTAGGACACTGGCTTTGTACTGTTCAGCAGCACACATGCTGGCTGTAAAACTTATCTAACACTACTTCAACAACTTCATCTCATCTGTGTCAAGTAATTTGTTGAAGCCTCAGCTTGGTTTAAAAAAACTTGTAATAAAAATTCATAGAATTTTCAGAGAATGAAAGCTGATGACAATAGAAAGGTCACATTGTGGAGCCACTCGCGGGGTCGGGGGTCAGCCGCAGTTCTAAAACAGAAAGTAGATTTCATGCATCGTGTAGCAGATAAAGATGGCATTAAGGAGACTTGTCTCAGAAAGAAATGCGTAATGTGTTAGGAAAGTCTGGGCTAATATTATATGTAAAGCACCACTTTGCTCTCAGCCAGCCGCCTCTTTAGAATTCTAACCCTTCCCCTAAAGTTGTAGCAAGCGGCTGTGCATGGTGAGGCTAGGCTGAGGACATCCTTCACAGGGAGCACCTTTAGGACAAAGCAGTAAGTCATAAATGAAATAATCCATTACGACGACGGAAATGATCTGCATTTACACAGCAAGCTTAAACCAGCTATTTTTCCTGTTCTGCAAAAGTTCTAGGAGGCCTGATTTATAGCACTCTATTCCGCAACACTTAATTTTTCATACTTTGGTGATTAGGTATGTTATTTATCGACATACAAATATTTGGTATCTGCTAAAATGCAATGAATATTAAATAATGCGAATGCAAAGGAACATACTTTTTCTTCAATTACACACAACCTTCAAGGACTTTATAAGATATAGAAAATTCAACTTATATTGGCCATCCCTTGCACAAGCAACTGATTTTTTTTTTATTTTAAAAGTTACTGTCTACGTGGCAGTACAATATTTGGAATGGTACGGTAAGTCCCTCATTCAAATTCATGAAGAAATAATGTAGGCCTTGATCCAGCTCCAAGTTTCTGCTCTTTTTTCTTTCCTTTTTTAAATTATTTTTGTCATGATCTCTAATTAAGTGCAGTCTAAGAACTGTGGCATAATGTCACAACTTTGGGATTTCCTTGATTTTCGGAGGCCATAATAATAAGCCACATTTTTCAGATCTCTGTTCCTTAACCATAGAAAAATTATTCTTTCTCATTTGTAAGGTTTTTACGTGCAAGCGATGCATGGGCCAGCATTGTCTAAACCAGCAAGTTAAGCTACTAAGGAAGAGGTTGTGAGGGCTCAATCATGCCTTCTGCCGAAGGAAAGAAAATAGGATGGGTCAAACGAAGAAGTGTAATAAATCAGCAACGCAAAATAGCTCTGTCAGAACTGTTATGTCCACAAAGGCAGCAAGTATTTGTAAAGCAGTACAAATAAGTATACCTATAGGGGACTTAACCAGCTCCCCAAGAGACCTAAAAAAAATCCAACACTGACACAAAGTATGTAACTCTCAAGAGATTCCAGTGCAGCAAGGTTTCTTTTCTTTTTTTTTTTTCCTTTTCAGTATATTATTACTGTGAAAAGAAAATTAAACAACAAAAACAATTCCCAAATAACGTTCACAGTTCATTTTATATTTAAAAATTCAGTAATGTCATGTTTTAATGCTGAAACTTAAAACATCCTTGGCTTTCAGCTTTGTCCTTAACCACTCAATCATGTTTACAAACTTCAAGGTTTCTAAGGATTGCTTGAATAAAGGATGAGGTTTTAACCTTTCAGGTACCTTAAACAAAGCAGCAGATGTCCTTTTAGCTTCCTTAAAATGTAAAAGGCAATATTTGTGAGATTTTTTTTTCTTTTGAAAAACAGACTGAAATTTCCTGCTTGTTATTTTTACCTCCCACACCTCAGAGGACTATGACAACAGTAACAACAAGAAACAGAAGAAAAAACAACCACCAAAATAAATAGCGGAGCCATTCAGTTAGGGTGTTTAGGCAGTTTGTTTGGTTTGGTTTCGTTTCCCTCCAGTGTCCAATTAACCTTTGGGAAAAGGCCTTCTCTGTGAAAAATTTCAGTTTCTCTTTCCTTGCACTCAAGGTCAACAACGAACGCTCTAGAGCCCCGTGTTGCAGAAGCCATGGAAATAAAAGATACACATACCGCAACTCCCACTGATCGTGGCAGACACGTACAGCAGTAACGCGCAGACTCTACAGCTGCCCACCCTGCGCAGTAACCGTCTCGCGGACTGCTTTCTTCTCTAGCTGCTTGCCACCCTGCAGGCTTGTCCACTCAGCTCCTACGTGTGCGCAAAAACCTCACTGTGGCACACAGAGCCGTTACCTACATGGGCAAGCAGCGTTAGGACTGTACTTGGAGTATTTTAGCTAGCTCTTCCAGTGCAATTTAGCAGCTGGAGATGAGGATAGCCAGCCCGGACATTTCTCGGCTGTCCAGCTTCAAAGGCTACTGTGGCCCTCAGTGTGGGAACAAGAGACACTGATGCTACACGGATGCACTTTTTCTGTTTTATCCCCTGCAGCACAACTGGAAAACGCATTTTTAGCACTTCTGAATCAGAATCCCAATTTCAAGTGGTACTGGTCGTGCTTGGTCAACCTGGAGATTTCTGTTTCCTTGGCAGACAGAACATATAAGATAATACGAAAAATAGTATGAACGTTAATATGAGAAAATCGGGGAAAAAAGCCCCACAAGCTCTGCTCATGAGGAAAACGATCTGGATTTCTGAAATTGGTCTAGTCCCAGACAGCAACTGTTTTGTCACAAAAAGCAAAAAACCCTTTTTGTCATTATTATCTCAGCAAGAGTTTTTAGTTTTCAAGAATATATACATCTAGATCCTGGTCTTATAAACATTTATTTATCAAGAGTACTGCTTACTGCCATAGTTAGCCTCAATAGTCTCAAAGGGACTAAACATGGTAGCTTGCATTATGCATTGTGTTTGCATAATCAGGCCCTTGGGATTAACAATTCTGAAAGTGGCTAGCCTTCCCTATCGTTTGATATACATATATGCACTAAAGAGAACAGACACTTGTAAGGGATACCTAAAATAGACTATCGTGTTAGGAAACGATCAAGCAGGAATTATATTCTTCTGCGTATCTATCAAACACGAGTATTGTGATTCCCTGTATTTATTTATTCTGATTTATGTACCCATTCAGTAAAAAGGAGCACCTGTTCTTTGCTCGAGGGCACGTCTCAACCCGTTTGAAAAGCACAGCAGTTTTTAGCGGGAATGCTTGGGAATAATTAGAAATAGTAAGTGTCCCTAGTTCTTTTTGTTAGTTAAGATAGCAGAAACTACCATTTCCAATGTGATAGTCCTATCTGTATTTCATTTATAAATTCAACGACGTTACAGCGTATATTCATATCTTTCCAGAGTAAATTACAGGAAATAACCATTTGTCTTCATTGTAGACACTTTTGTATGTATAGTAGAAAACAAACCTCTATTCAATAACCGCACAGAGGCACCATTAAAATCAAATTTACAGTAAACAGAACCTGCAGCTGGGGTAAAACACTAACTGTTAGTATTTTAATTATCAGCGAAGCTTTCGGAGGTCTAACATCTGCTCATAGCCAAATGACAGCAGCTGCTTGTGTACACTTAAAACAATGTGAATTTCTTCTATAAATATTAAAACGAATTGTATGTTGTGTGTTCACTGTAGCTATGTTCTGATTAGGCTGTTTAGGTGCAGAGGGTATTCTGAACTTCTTTCTTGTGGCAAATTCGTATAAAGGGCTGACCTCTTCAAAAGAATGAGAGGCAAAGACAGCAAAAATTCTGGAGTCTGTAAATTGAAAATGTTTAGAGACAGTCGTAGAGGTCACCCCCTTCCAAGACGTTGCTAGTAAATGCTAACGAAACATCAGCCTAAGTTCTACCATTGTGCACCGTAGTAACTTCAAGGACAGGACTTCGGAGCACTCCAGGTGTCAGGAGTCTGTGGGATGGGTTACACCGAAAGCTACCGCTTTTATGCACTAATACCACAATTAATGCACTATCTTATCAGAAAAAGATGTTCTGTTTCAATATCCAAAGCATCGGAGGAGATGAGTGTACTCTCTTTCGCGGACTTCATCAGAATCTTACTGGAATGAGCCCTGATGCATATGATTAGAAGCAACAAACTGTCAGGAAGAAGGAGCTACGCTGGGCCAATATGAGATCAGTTAATTTGGCTAAAAAGGGTGAGCTTCGTAACTTAATTTCACAGCTTTTTATCTGGGCACTGACATACAGTTGATATGTTCCTTTTTGTCTCTCATTTGCTTGGGAACACAGGAAAGAAATCTGGAGGAGTGACATCCATCTGGTCACCCGGTATGGACTGGTACTGTGAAAGAGCATTACAGCCAGTTTCAGCTGAAAACAAGGGAAGGGGGTTTTACGGTTTTAACTTGTACGGGTTTTCAGTGGAGGAAGAGCTATTTCTTTGCTTTTATAGTATCAAATGTATCACTGGTGGCTAATAATATTTATATATTTTTGCAGTAGATCTACAGCTGGAAAGGAGCGCTACGATCATTTAGCCTGAAAGCTGCAGGTCATGCCAATCTGTGTTTTGAAAAAAAACTGATTACAGATGCTTCAGCCTTACATGTAAAACCACAACATACGATCAACCACCAGTAGTGCTGTCCCCAAACTCGTACATGGCATAAGATGAAGGTGAATTAATTATGAAGGCAGTTCCCAAGCTTCTGACATCAGAATTCCCACCTCAAAAGTCAGCCTCAGTGCAAGGGATCCAGCTGCTTCTGAGAAGGATGGAGTAGGGCTACTTACAGGTGGCCCCTCGCTCCTCCCGAGGCACTGACACCACCAAGGCTTATCATGCCCAAAATGACGATCGTTGGAAACAATGACGATTTTTCAGCTCAGTGTCACAGGCTTAGCAGTAATGCTAGGATTACCTCAGAAGTGTGAAGCAGGGGTACCTGTTGGGTCTGGGAGGCGAGATGGGAAGCAGAGGCTGGAGAGATGGCTAACTCTTTTATACCACTTTCAGGGGTCGAGTTTGTGACAAAGTCTTCTTTTCATGATTCACCTCCGGTGAAAGATGGAAGCAGCATGTTTCCAGTACACCTTCAAAGGAAGAGCTGTTCATATAAATTGACCCTTCTGCTGACAGAAATGTATTTTCAGTGCTACCACTACAGTAGTACTTAAATGAGCTGTCTTCCACTTCCAGTGTTAGAAGGCACTGGGCTGCACCTAGATGAAACAAGACAGAAGACACCAAAGGTGGTGCTTTCTGAGCCGTCGCTGAGCAGCACGGAGGCAGGAATTGCTGAGACGGTGCGTGTGCCCGGGCTGCATGGGGAGCGCGCAGTAAACGGCTGCGCACTGCAGCTCTGCCTAAGTGCTCAGAAGCTCGAGTCGCTTCCCCCCGGCTGCAACGTTGTGCCTTCAAGATCTGAGTAATTTTCATATTACTCTGTCGACAACACTACCTAATTTGTTGGGTAGCTAGGGGTAGAAATCAACAGCTTTTAGACAGCATAGGGAGTTAACAATAAATTGGGAGGAGGTGTTAACATCATTACAAAGAAAACTAGGATGTAACCTAAGTAAGTACGAAAATAACAATGCAAGATTCAACTTGTGCTACTGCATCCTAGCACTTGTGGAGAAAGTAAATATGGAAAAGTGACTTTCGGTGAGAGAGAAGTCGCTTGAGGACTGCAGTGCTGAAGAAATACAGAGAATGACACTGTTCACCAAATTACATGCGAGTTTATGAAAATACAAAACAGGGAAAGAAAACAGGCCAAAGCAATTTTTAACTGCACATTCAAAGGCACGTTGCCCTGGTACAGATACAAATGAATTACGTCTTGACCTCTCTAGCCAGGAGATCTTGACTAAGGAATATTCAGAACAGTGGAACAAGAACTATTAGAAGGCTAACTTCATGGAAATACTGAAGATTTAAGTGCACGTATTCTGCAAATGCTGAAGGGGGGAGGGGGGGAAATTTTTGTCCTTTTGGATCACCGCAATCTCATTTTGATGAAACACTGGAACGTTCATGCCACACAGTGGGAAGACATTTGGAAATGGTGAGCAATGGAAAGGCAATTCAGCCACCTTGTCCACTTCCAGGTGCCAGGGTGATGAAGCTCCCAGATGGAATAAACTGACTACGCAGTAGTTAGAATATGATTTAACCTGAGTCATCTCCATTTGTGCTGCAAATCCATACTATTCCAGAACAGTTCAGTGAAACGTAGCACGTGATTCTGAAGCAACTGCTCGGTTAACTTCTGTAAACAACTCCCTTCTGAACTAAAGTTCACCCAAGACCGTGGCGCCTTAAGTCTTAAAAAGCCAAAGAATTTGCAATGACTGTCAATCATATGAAGCAGGAATCCTATTCAAATATGGACTAGTAAACAAACCCTGCCACCCTGTCAGCTCATTTCATTAGCTCTTCTTATTTTTTCCTTTCTGAGACCCAATTTAGACTAGGAAAAGAGGAAATATTTTAAAACTTTATTAGTCATCACATTTTTCTAATATATTTTAAATGCCACTTAGCTCTTAATTCTGATAGCAATTGTTCAAAGATTTATTATATATATCTTTCTACAACTGAAGCCAAATAATGCTTAAAAGCATGTTACTAAACGATGCCAAGTGGTTCAAAAACACCGTGGTTCCTAGTATATTGGTCTGTGGCGTGATGCACAGCGCAGTGAATGCGCTTCTTAAGCTACTGTTAGGTAGGACCGGCTACAGCATCATTAGTGGTAACATAAGTGGACCCCAAACACTTTTACTATTGCTGAAACTCAGTTCACGTTTTTCAGTGCAGTAAGCAAAATTTCAGAGGAAGTTATGATCATTTTTGTGAATGTGGTAAAGCTTGTGATATGCAACAAGAGAGACCAAGAGGTAACACCCCCACCAAAACCAACCCTAGACGCCTGGAGCTAGGTACCTGGAAGAGCTGATTTTCAAAAACACTGAGAAAATAACTGCTCCTGCCGACGCTTATGTTAAAGGGCTTTTATTTAAGCCTTATTTTTTTAATACTTCTTTCTCTTTTTCCAGCTGCCGTAGTTTAGTGAACTAACAGTTTCCGAACTTGTGGCGCGTAACAGACAAAACACGCAGGAGGACTCACTGCGGACTGTCATTTCAAAGATGTGCAGATCAAAGAGCTTCTAAGCAGCCCATGGCATCACAGGTTGAAACAGCTGCTATGAGTCCCAGGTTGGGCTCACTTAGAGATTTCATAGCTACATCTTTTTGTCTATGCTCCAGTCAAAACCTGTTGAGGTTTGCCATTTCTTTCAGTGTGTCTCCAAGTACCCTTAAAACATTATTCAGATGCTTCTACTGAAATAAAGACTCTAAAGCTATTTGAATGATACTATTTTCTTTATGAAAAGAAAATACACATATGAAAATGTACACAGAGAACAAAAATTATATCCATGTCTAAAAGAACGAGCTAAAAAAAGTCTACAATCAATGTATTTCTCCTTCCACATGTTATTTTTTTAGGGTCTGTTTCACAACAGAGTGAATTTTATGCAAGCTTTTTAGGCCTAAAGCTAATTCCCTCAACGCAGAATTAGGAGGCAAAAGAAAACTGGCCTGCTTTCCACTACTGCTAGGCAGAAGCACATGCGAATGCAAACTGAACAGAACACATTTAAAATCTAATCGCATTTATCTAACCACGTGTTTCTAAAACTGTATCTCCTGAATTGCTCACAATTAGTAATATATTTATCACAAAATAAGACCGTAAACTGAAAAAGCATTATTCT
Organism: Eurypyga helias; assembly: GCF_000690775.1. Taxonomy (NCBI): domain Eukaryota; kingdom Metazoa; phylum Chordata; class Aves; order Eurypygiformes; family Eurypygidae; genus Eurypyga; species Eurypyga helias. Next base: position 73,742 of record NW_010237974.1, on the reverse strand, counting down.
AAGTTTTCAGGCAGGGAGTGAAAAACAACAAAATGCGTGTTGCCAGGGTCACACAAGAATTCCCAGGTGTATTGAGGCCCAGCTTTACGTCTTAATCACAGCATTATCATTTCTTAGAAGAGCCTATTGTCAACTCCAAGAGTTGAGGTACTCCATTTACCCACTGTGAAGCACGAGTCACATCGCTGCAATTTTCCTGATAATGCCCTGTCAATGAATCAACCCCATGTTCATGAGTAGAGGGGAGTTCAATGTCCACGTAATGCCGGGCTGCAATCTCTGCTGAAATTGTCATAGGTGTCCACTGATACCATCTGCAATTACAGAATTTTATGAGATGGAAACTGGTTCATTATGAAAAAGACTCCAGTCTACCAGCTCATTTCACAGATGTCAGATGGTAGGCTTCCTGGATCATCACAATTCTTGCAAGCACATAAGAAAGGGCCTGTAGTTAGACTTTTGGGAATTAAGCATATAGCTAATGCTAAGCGTAAGCTTAAACGTTTTTCTAAGTTGGACCCTCAGTGAGCCCCAGTCTATGACATTCAAAACAGGGACTCAGACTCTTGATTTCTGCTTTACAAGGGGCAAATCAGCACTGGTTGTTCCCAGAGGAAGGCAGTCACAAAGTCATCTAAAAGTCACCTTTGCCCTCCGCCACCTATATCTCTCAGACTGATTTCAGCCTGATTCTAACCAAGCAAAATAACTGTATGAATATGTTCAAAAGTGTCAGCTGAATTTCATCTTGAATTGTCACCTATTCAAATAAATGAAAAAGATATTCCTTTTAAAAGGCTTAAGTACATTACGTACAACTGTACATTTTTGTAGTTTCTTAAAGAAGTTTTATCCAAAAACTTCATTGTTACATTCAAGAGGAACGTGTAGTGTGGGAAGTGTTGTTGATAACCCTTTCTTCTCACAGGGCAATCCCTCTCCTACATACATGTTTTTACACTCTCGGTCAGTCATTTATACACCTTCAAGTCTGCTAACTATCAGATTAAACTAGCATCTTAATTTCAGACAATTCAGTCTATTTAAGGACACAGAAATTAAAACCATTCTCTAGGCTCTGAAAGTAGAGATTTCTTCTGCAGCCACAAAGAGACAGAGCACTGTTTGATACAATACAGACCCCTCCACCCCTTCCAAAATGACCCTGTTTCCACTGGAGGTGAACATTACCGCATTGTTTTTAACAGGAGACCACAGAGAAATCCAGGCTAACAGAGTGGACTCCAAGCAAGACGACTGAGAATACTAAACGCAGGCCACAGCGCTGCTCCAAGCTCGACGCGAACTTTGACACTCTGCAGAGCGAATGAAGGTGACGATGACAACCCCTATGGTCCTAAATATTAGGAGACCTGCTTATCTGAGAGACTTCCTCTCTCCTCGTGCCACTACCTCAAGTGGCAGTGACAGACATGCTCAAACCGTGGTCTCTGGCCTTTCAGATGTTCCTTTCACAGGCCCGTTTCCATAACAAAGGTATACTCCCTCTTGGTCAATTTATCACAACCGCTCCTCTCCCACACACGCACTTGCTATCCCCTCCGCCTCACCACGAGAAAAACCGAACAAAAGCCCACCAACCATACAAAAATTACATTGTAGATTTGTAGATTAATGGGCTGATTCTAGCATCTCAATTCAAATGGATTTACAACCACTGTGTTTAGCCCTGTGTGATTTCAAATAGAATTACTTCTGATGAATTTGAATGCAAATTCACAAAGCATTAAAACAAACCATGTTTAAACTCGTTGGTTCATCAGATGCAAATATCGTGCATTAAGCAGGGAATACCCATTCATGAAAATAATGAAAACTGACACCAATATAATAAAATCATTACAGGTTTATGGATTCTGGGACTTAAACAAGCCATACCCCTGCTTCTCCTAACTGATTAAATGCTTCTTTGCAGTTTATGTTTGATCTGCAATTCAAAACCAAATTAGTTTAGTCTTTGAGCCCAGAACCTTGGAAAATTGCTAGGAGGTTCTACCTTGGATTTGTCTGGGGAGAAGGGCCGGCTAAGGAGTGGAAGCCGTGGGGGCAGGGGAGCCAGCAGCGCCACAGGGAACAGACAGCACAGGAGAGGAAGCAGGCAGATAAATCGAGGCTTACAGACTCTACCAGCAAGTGTTCATAAAACCACCGCGTGAACGGCATTGTGCAGAACAAAAGGCGGCGATGATAAAATTGGGCACTTTTGTTTCGTAAAGCTGGCACAGATGGGTCTGTCGCACCACGTGCTTCGTTCTGTGAAACCACAACCACCTTCGCTTTGCATCGTGTTTGGAGACAAGGGGTCTAAGTGCAGCAGGGCAACGGACTGCCAATTATTTCTGGGACGGTCCCATGGCAAGTGAGCAAAAACAAATGCAGCCATGTTTTAGCTAATAAAGTAGATCTCTGGAGTTGCATCTAAACAGCATATATATTATGTTGGTCTTCCATTAATCCCCCCTTGTCTAATTATCATGAACAAGTTTTCATTTTCAGTTAGATGACAACAGCCTAGCTCAAAAGTTTCCAGTAAAATCTTCATATCTAGATACAGAATTATTTTCATAACGATGAGGTTTAAACCAGCAAAGCATTCCCCGCTGAGGCATGTAATGCTGATAATGCACTATTTGGTTACACAATCTATGCAGCATAAAAAGTTCTCTGCTGCATCATGATCACCTCCAATTTGTGTACAAATAGCGCTTCTATTAAAAGGAAATGTAACACCAAGTTTTACTTAAATAAGAGGTCCAAAAGGGGTTGGGAGGTAATGTTAGCAACACACAACAACAAAAAGAAAAGGGTAATTGCAATAGCTCTTTCTCAAAATATTTTTGTTTCTCTTTTTCTTTTTTCTTAATCATTCACACCAACATCAAGTAGTTTAAACTAAAATATTTAGAGATTGATACATTGGGATGGTTTGAGGGCAATTCAGTTCATAGAGTTCAGGCACCATCTAGATGTGCAGCAAACATGAGAAAGCCCAACTTTGAAAGTCACCCTCTCCATAACTTTAACCACTCATCCCAGGAAAGATCTTACTACTCAGGAGAGAGATGCATGAGTGAAAAGATCCAACTAGCTGTGACTTCCTTAAGATCCACATTTTCAAATGTGAATGCCTCAAATCCATATTTAAAAGACCATTAGGCATTTCTATGAGGCAACATGCAACACCACACTGACTGTAGGTGACAGTGGGCCATGGATTTGAGAAGCCTGGCTGTTCTAGCACTGCAGCAATCCAGCACCCACTGTCTCTATCAGCTTTTACAAATCCTTACTTGGCCAGCACATCAAGGACTTCCATTCCTATGACAGCTGTGCTACTTTTACCTATAGCTTTGTTACCTCCAGTGGAAGCACATGGAACAAGACTGATCAGAAGTTAAGAGCAAAACCTTGTCCACATTCAGGACATGAACAAATTTCTCACTGATTCACATTGGGAATTAATTAATTAATTAATACAATTTTTTATTAAAACAAATACCCCAAAAATCTGGATTCTGCTCATTCTTCATCCTTTAATGCCAGTGGTCTGAGATCCATCCACGCTCCCAACTAGCAGTAAGATGCTGGTTAAAAGCTACCTAGCACTGATCACCTGGGACAGTCACTACGTTTAACTCCACTACGCTTCCCACACCCTTTTTCATGAGTGCGATCAACTCACGATTGGGACGGACTAGTTCTGTTCCAAAGAGAGAGAATGGTCTGTCATCTTTTCTTATCAGTTCTGAAACTGGTCCTGAAACTAGACTAAACCAGCTTTTGATTACAGGTATTTTCGGTGAACCATGAGATAGGTGAGGACTTGTTTTTTCTCATGACCTATTGGCTAAGTTCTTGAGTGCTACTGAGAAGCTGCTGTAGCATTAATTAAAATTTGTACTGGCTGAAGTGATACATCATGAAACCTTTGCTTTAAGAGTAGCTGAATACCAGATCAAATTTGACTTCTCAGTGCTACATGCATCTTTTGAGGGTTTTTTTTCACTGTATGAATGTGGGAGAAATACAATACGCAAGCATAAAGGACCACCTTAATCTGCATTAGAATGAGATGTACAGGTATGTATAAGTGCCAATCTAAGCACTCAGATGTGGAATCAGGACTTCATATATAGGCACTTACTGTAGAAAGTGGATCTCAGAGGATATATAGGGTTGCCCACTTAGCTTGGAAAACCCTGCTCCAGTTTTAAAAGCTACTTGTCACTGCAGAGCAATTTTGAAGCAAAGTGGTATGTTTGGTGGCTTCATTTGCATGACAATACCCAGAATGCTCTCCTAACTCACTGCTATTTCATGGAAGGGCTGATGCATTCAAGCTTTGAGAATAAAGCCAAATAATGTGGGTGTACCACTACATATAATTTTAATACTTTCCCCCCCTATCCATGTGCAAAAGGTAGAACAATTAACATTGGTAATCGTTATAGGTAACCAAACTAACCTGTTCTTCATCAACATTTACTAGAAATCAAAGTTCCAAACGGTATTTTGGCAAGTGTCTGACACATTCACTGATCAGGCAATCAACTCGTACCCACGTGTATACGCTTTAAGTGTCCACATCAGTCATCAAGGTACCTGTGAAGAGCTGTCCCAATATATTAACAATCAATTAGAAAAGCTAAACAACTTACAACACAAAGCACAGATACAGAATAATAGTTCATCAAGATGGACTCTTCTTGTCTCCTGTACTTCTCTCTCACAGCTTGCTACACAAAATAAATGCAATGCATCGACTTACACTGCAGGACAGAATGCCACAGTCTGCTCTGTTGTGTCGATTTCACTGCTGAGAAGCTCTAACACTAATTGTCACTTTCCCACGATCAAAGCAATTTGGTTAAATAATTGGTTTACATTTACTATATTTTATTTGCCTCCCAAAAATAAATGTTATAACAAAAGCCCATCTGAAGAGGAGGGAATGCTATGGTGATAACACCAATATGGTGCCAACATATGGAGAAATATGTGTATTTTGTGCATATAAACAATGAAGTGAAGCTTCAGCTGTTTAGAGAAAAAAGCTTTACACCTGAGTTAATTTAGTATCATGATATGCGTATTCTGGTGTGTGTGCGTACAAGGGGTGAAATTCTTCTGCTATTGGATTTTGGTGCTGAAACTAAAGAATGCTGGCTTCAATGCCGGTTAACTGGTGATCATTTGTAAGTTATTCCTGATAGGTGATAAATGATGGCATTTCTGCTTTTCCATTTATCAGTTGCACGAAATCCTGGCTCACATGTCAAACAATGGCTTTCCTCTACCTAAAATCAGGTTGATGACATCATGATAACCCTTCAAGCCATTCTTGGCTTTTCAGATGCTTTTCTCTCTTTCATTTTACAGAATACGTGGATCTGACCACCATTTTTACAGCTCCTCCCCTGATGCAGAAAGGGAGCGCAGTAACGAAGCGCCTGCAGCAGTCGACAGAAGCTGTTTCCCTCAACCTCCCTCTAGACTACCAGGCATGAAGCACGGCTGGAGCACTTTCCTTCCACCACCGGAATGGCTCTTTTACCCAACCTCGCTACAACAGCTTCATTCCCAACAGCCTGCCACCAGAGTGCCTTCAAAATTCTGCCAGAATGGCTTAAACTCAAAAGTAATTAAGAGCCTCTGAAAAACTCGTAAGTCAAGGGAGTGGCGTAACACCCATTAATTACAGCACTCAGTGATGTCTCACCTGTGACTTATTGGAGGCTATCCTGAAGTGGGTTCAGAGCTGCTGTTCATAATTCACAATGGTATTTTGAAGACTGCCTATTGAAAAGCGGTAGCTAATTGGGAGGGTACGTATTTAATAATAGCAGATTGCATCACATAAAGAATAATACGGTGGTTTTCACTGTAAAACTATCGTGGACGAGCACAGGTTTAAATCCCAAACACACCACCACAGAATGGTGCACCTGCAGTGGGAACACGATGCTGTGATAACACTGATCTAGTCTGACTGTAGATCTGTTAAATTCAGTTAACAGTCAACTCGTAGAAAGACAGAAAAAAGAACTTCAGAGGACAAAGCGATTGCTGGTTTTTTTCCAGTGGTTCCTGATGTTGACTAATTTTTAATGTGTTAATACTGTTACTGGAATCAAAAGGTCTATATACTTGTGCTTAATTATGCTTTGGTGAACTTGCAGGATTCAAACACTTGTAAAGAAAGTAAAATTCCAAACAGTTTACCTGAAATAAACAGGGGTATGTTTATTTCCATCAGTCCTCAGATGCTATTTTTGCTAAAATATAGGACACACTGTCTTCAGAACTTTAAATTACATTATATAGAACAATAATAAATTTCAGGGATTTGCAGTAAAACATGTTTGTATTTGATAGTCATTTACAGAGAAAAATATTGCAATGTTTCTGTAACAGATTAAAACCTGCAATTTGCTTTTTTTCCTTTGTCTGTTTTGAGTTTAAATAGAAACAAACCTTACAGTACAGAATTGGCTTAAGGTCACCTGTCTACAAGGGATTACTGTGTAGTTCCTTTTATATTTTTCCCCCTACTAGTTTGAGGGACAAAAGGGCAGCAGTACCCCAAGGGCTTTTTCAAATAACCTCTTTAGCAAATAAAGTCATACCCTATGTATAGAGGCCATTTCATCCCAGTCCCATGGGCTGCCTGTAGGGTAAAATACTGAATTTTTCTGGCGTATATCACTGAATGTGAAAAAGAGGACCACTACCTACAGAAAGTTAAAGGCTGAACGAAAGAATGTGAATTTCCTTAATGCGCTAATTTAAAACACTGTACATCGAAGCTGAAGACATCAGCCATAAGCATCTCAGAGAAACACTGGAATACATTTATGTGAACCATACTGAGACTCACATACCAACAACTGATTCACTATGGCTGGAAAAATGCGACAGATCCAGCTTATCTGATATCTTAAACAAACAAACAAACAAATATATTTTTTCAGGGAAGATTAAATGTAACGAATTGGGGCCTTTTCTTTATGGATGTAATCTTATGGCGGCATCAACATTACCATAAACATGTCTGAAAATCAACTGTCAAGAAAGAATCCATTATGCTTATAGAAATTACTATTATTGTTGTTTTTAGAGCTGCACTTGCTGCACCCCACTTCTGTGACTGGTTAAAGGACAATGTGCAAAACCCCAAACTTTCAAGTATTCGTAGGGTATAAAATAATGGTTTTAAAGCAAATGATTTGACAGCTGCAAATGCAGGATAACACCTAGTTACATTATAGAAACAGTGTGGATAATTACTTTTTTCAAAAGGAAAGACTCCATGGACCACGGTCCTGTCTGAATTTCCCTGCAGCTCAGATAATGTGCAGTAATACAAATCCTGTTGTCACCTCAACCTAAGTCTTTTTATCATCTATACATCAGTAAGAATGATGAGAGACGTCCCATGATTCTAACAGTCTTCCTTTGAAGGATCCACATGTTAATTACTGCACTAATTATGGTTTTTGAATAACCAAATGAAGTAAGCAGTCTAGGGGAGGTACAGGCATAAACCTAAGACTGAGAAAATACTAGTTATTGAAGTCATCAGTGTAAACTGACACATTGAACATGCTTAAAAGAAGTAGAAGAAGTAGATTTTAAAAGACAAGCATCTTCAATAATTAGGGTTCCATACAGGAAAAAGAAATGTTATTTCTTAATGGCAAGTGCATTTAAACTGTTATCTAAAGATCTGAAGGTAAGCCTGCTTAATTCACTGCTGCTTCTTTTGTTATTAGGAAAACATAATTGTTCCAAATAATTAGCACTAGAGTACATCACAAGCTGACAACAAAATTATAGAAATCTTCATATTCAGATCCGTCTAGCTGGCTATTAGGAACAGTTTCTGATCATAACCCATTAGTTGAAGTGCTGTGAGTTCTTGATTGCCACCAAATAACCTCAGATATCTGCCTAAGTTAACAGCCTCTATTTATTCAGAGTTTTCTTGACAGTAAAAATTGCTTACGATTTTTACAGCTGCCACACAAAAGAACAGTATCGGATGTGCGCACTTGGAAGATTAGGTGATAAAATAATTGAAATGTGGATTTTAGACACAATTTTAACTCCTAACTTTCTAAATGAAAAACAGCTAAGGGATTTCAGCATGCTACAATGGTACTATCGGCCTTCCTGTTTATTAAAAATTAAAATGAACACAGTCTAAATCTTTCTAGTTGTGATGTCCACGCTAATTAAAATAAGATTTGTTTGGGGTGAGTTTTTTTGGCATAATAGCTCTACTTTGTTCTTTTTTTTCCACTGAACGCTGACTAATCAACCGCTAAAGATTTCTCTGTACCTTAAAGCTCACCCTTTTTTTCTTTTTCTTGGTACTTGTGAGTAAAGCCAGGACATAAACAGCTGTTAATGCATGTCTCAAACAGCTAACTAGCTTGGATAGCACCACAGCAAAAGCTACCAGAAAGCGTGGCATATTTTTAAAAGACACTGACAAATGAATCTTGTGACAGAAATTGCTGCTGTAACTCCAAAAGGGAAAAAAAAAAAACCCCAACAAGACCCCACATACACATGGTGAAAAGGGAAACGCACTCTAGTTACTTGAGTGAGTGGATTATTGATAATGTAATACAGACAAAATGAGAACTTGTTTAAATTTCCAATCTAATACTGTAGTTATCTATAATGCTATTTGAAGCTGCTTTAAATTTTTTTCTTTTTTTTTTGGTGATAATAGCTTGGTTTATAAACCTACAAAGCTTTATGTCAAATCCCATGAGGGATAACTTTGATTACTAGGGTAATTAATGATGCTGGATAGTAATATGGATTTTCTGTTAAGATTTGAGTTTGAAGTTAATTAGTCTCCAAATTATGATTTGCTGATTAATTACAGATATTTAGTTATAAAGAGATGTTAATTATTAATCTAAAAAATCATCTAAGTGTAAGTTAAGTGTAATTAACTAAAACTCTGACGTCAGTCATCGCTCTCCTTGTATGTAACTTCCAAGGTGCCGATTCTACGGCAGGAGGCACAGGCCTTCCCCCAAAAGGTAAAAAAAACATCCTCCTGCTATCTTCTTTTTTTGTGTACGTAGTAGAGTGAACGAATTTTACTTTTAATTTGTCAGGACAAGCCACCCACTTTGAAGCAGGACGGCAACTTAATTCTCGTCGTAGTACTGATCTTTCATCACTTTTTCTTACAATACGCCTCATCTTATCGCAGAAAAAAATGTGCTATAAAAGAAATTCCACTATGAGTCTTAACTGGGTGTACTCTTGAAATCATGTCTTAACCTCAGAGCTGTGATGTTCTTCTGACTGATGGGCTTTGTCAGCTCCCGTGTTAAACTCTGGAATGAGCTGCAGCGTTGCTACAGATATCTGTATTTGCCAGCAGCAGCAGCCGCCTTTAGCAGTGCCAAGAAAATATTAGAGCAAAACTACTAATTAATGTAATAACTCAGAATTTGAATTCACCTTTCTTTAAAAAGAACCCCCGCGTCATCTTTATTTTCTCCCCCCTTCCCTTCTCATCTGCAAGGAACAAATTTCCCTGTTACTGTAAAGGGGAGGGGAATGTGATTAAGAAAAAGGGTTAAACCAAAAAGCATCAGCAGCACACCAATGTCCTGGAATTTACCCTAGTAACACAGACTCTGAACAGGGATCTGTTTACATTATCTCTAGATCATCTTGACAATATTTATTCTCTATTTACCTAAATGAGGCAATATGATGATATTTATTGCTCAGAATGGCTAAATATAGACTTTTCCCGAGCACTCAGTACCATAGTGGGAGGTTTTGCTCTAATCTACATCTTTAAACTGACAAGCTGGAGCATTCCTAATGAATGCCTCTTTTCATCTGGATGTCTGTGTGTATTTGACAGTATAAATATTTAGCGATATCGGAGTCAGCTTGTGATTTTACCCAGATGGACTGATTGATGCCTTGGCTTGACGTTGCCAAAGACAATCCATGTAGTTATATAAGCAATTTCCCTCTTCCTAAGAAGCAATTAGGTGGCCAAAGGCAGCAACCCAAAAATAGTGAGAATACTTCTGGTATCAGCTGACAACTCTGAGGGATAAATAAAATATGGTACTTAAATTATTACCACTTTACTTTCATGAATCATGGGATTAAAGCTTTCACTTCTAAAGTACATATAAATTGCAGGGTTTCTTATGTCTGTAATTTGCAAGAATCTAAGTTAAAATACCAGCTAATCAGTCAACTCACATTCACCTTGGGAAAAGTACCACCCTTCCTTGTCATTTTTGTAAATTGCATGCCTAAGCACCAATGTTATTTTCAGGGGGAGAAAAAGCTTGTTGTCAATAACATATATTGCAGTCTAGTTAAAACAACATTTGTTAAGGTTTAATCGCAAATGTAATCTGCTTTTAAAGTTTAGACAGAACGCTCAGAGAAATTCAAGGGACAGATAATAAATCATTTTATCCTATCTTGGGTGTGTACAAGGTAGGCTGGAGTCTTGCAGGTGTGCTGCCTTTTCCTGCTGCACGTTGCAGACTGTTGCTGGATTTTTCCATAAAGCATTCAAAAATACAGGGACTCCAGCAGCTAAGAAAGAAGGAATTTTTGTACTCTCTGACTTGCAAGCTACCTAAACCGCACTTCTCATACCGCTAAATATTCCCAATCATCTTATTCGGTTTGTATCTTTGGCGTACACTTTGTAATTCATCATGCGTCTGCGTAACGAATTGCAGCATCAAGAAGTTTTAGCAAAATTCCATGCACACGCATAAAAAAATACGTGGATAGAAAAAAAAAATCCTGGATACTGGATGTCAGCTTTACATTAGCTATGCACTGTTTGTCCGTGTGGGTTTTACATGGTGTAAGATGCCCGCAATGATTATGTCATGTGCCCTTATGCATGTTAGTGCTTTGGGGGGAAAGAACAGTCGCACATTATTTTTGGCCACAGTAAAATTCACACGTCTGAGCTGCGTTCTTGATTCCGCTCCCCTCCCCAAACACCTTTGTTTTCCATTAACTCATCCCAGCCTTTGTATAACCCATGCAATAACCCAGGAGAAAGGGCAAGGAAGACATTATTCTTCTTGACACTATTACCTATAGATCCTGTTCTGCAGTGATACCTCTCCCTATCACAGAGTATCTCAGCTAACAGAATTCTCCAAAGTGGCACCATTAATACATTCCACAGGCAGGTGGGATGCAATGCCCACTGGAAACCAGACACCCAACGCAAGGCTTCCTGGGGACTGTCTGCTTGCAACGTACAGGAGCTTTTAAGTGTCGCATGCATCGGCCACGGCACCTTCTTCTGGAAGGCAGGGTCTGACTTACCTGTTTTATTATTATTCTGTGACCAGCTAGGTGCCAAATAAAAATAAATGTACGCTGTTCTGTATTTATTGGATTTGATTAGTAATAAATTTGTTATTGACCAGATCCAGAGTGCGAAGGCCTGAGGCACAATCCAATGGTCTCCACTCACTTGATCATTATACCGCGCACTTTCAAGCAAGCGGCATTGAATTGTGTTACTCTGTGTTTTGCTTTACAATTGTCTGGTCTGAGGATGGAGGCTGGGGGAAGAGGAAAGTTGATGTTTTCTAATGAGAAAATGAGGAAAGAAAGGGAAGGCTGTCCCTTTAAACCGGAAGGTATCTACAGTACAATACCAAAAGAAATCTGGTGATAGAGTGCACTGTACGTGGTACAATCCATTGCACAGGTTGATGTGAGAAATTACTAGGTCTGATAAGGCAAAGTTTAGAATAAACTGCATTGTTTTACAAAATATGTCATCGGGAAAAATGCATTAACTCTAATCAGCCAAAATGGTGTGATTCATTGCTTAATTTCAGGGTACTGGGCTATAAATTACATCAGGCCTGCCACAACTAATTTTTGCAGTGGCATACTAGATGAAAAATGAAATGTCCAAGTGGCTACAAGTGAAAAGCTTCCATCTTTCTTCCACAGCTGAATATTACTTACTCTAATGATGTATAATAGCCTGCAACTACACTTAACCTGTGCATTAAATGGCAGCACAAACTGTTTACCTAGAGTTATGCAGAAGAAAACAGCAAATCAAGCAAAGGAATCTAGAGTGTGTACATTAACCTCCCACATGCCAACATAATTGTCCCCTACAGATGATGTATAACGCTGACTCCAAATCATACTTTTTTTTTTCATTACACATAATAGCTTATGCTTCAAGTATCAAAAATGTCAAAGCATATGTGATAAATTGATGCCAAAATGTACCTAATTAATAAGTCTGATGATGTTTAGATTAAAACAGATGTTGGTTATGTTGTTAACGGAACAGCAGCTAATAAAAATAATTGCAACCTCTATGCCGAAAACCTGCAGGTATTATTAAAAGGAACAACAAAACCATGTCATATCTGATCAGTACAAAATGGTTAGTAAGCTCTTTTTTTTGGCTGAAAATGTTCTTTTATGTACAAATAGCTAACAACAGATCAAAGCAATTAATCAGATCAGCAGTAGTAACAACTACCCCTTGTTTAAAATCTGTAGCTAGGCTTTACATGGAGCTCACTTTTACCAGTGACGCTCTGTGAACAACAGAAAATACTGTAAAGCATACTTGCTATTGTTCACTTAAAATAAATAAGGTGAATTTTGTTCATTATGTGAAAAAAGGACATAATGAACTCAAGAAAGTTCCTAAATGAGATGAAATAATCCATGATCACTAGAAGTATTTTGTAGATACAACTGATTTTAACAGTTCAAATTCCATCAAAATTCATCTAGAAATAACACAATATTTCAAAACTAGCTTTAAACAATACATTAAACACAGTCATATTTAAAATCTTGTTGGTTCCCCCCCCCGATGGAAAATAATTGCTTATCACTTTGCTTCCATTAAAAATACAGTATCCAAGGAGAATCAATTGACAGAAAACCTGATGACAAAAAATTCTATTGGTCTGAAGTGAGTTTTGGAGAATCTGATTAGGTCTCATGCTGCAATACTAGGTATTCCATTTTTGCCAAAGGGCCAGCTATTATTATTAACATCATTTGTCTGAATCATTACTCTGCACCTTGGTTCAGCAAACACTATGAAGATGGCATGGTAATAAATGACCGCAGGATTCTTTCCTGCTTCGGCCTGTTTTTATCTGCCACCTCTCTACCGTCAGCTCCATCTTTCTGAACCTCTCTGAATCCCCAAAAGGGACGGGGCGTCTATTTGTTTTCCACTAGGTTACCACTCTGTCTATTGTTGTTTGCACTAAAGGGTACGAATTCAATTCATTCTTGTGACATAAAAGCACTGATACAGTAAATTTTTTGCCCAAGAGAAAACACAAACAAAGTTGCTGAATATGGGCTAAGATGTGAAGCACTCGTATGTACATGAAGGAGCTTTCCGAGACAGTCTTGCTCACTGAATATTGGGGTTTTTTCTCCACCACCATCTAGGCAATCACATTAGAGCATTTTAAACTTACACTAACCTTGCCAAATTGGCACCTCTTGCAAAACAGCGACTGTGTAGGAGGGGTTAAGTAATATATACTATCATAACTATAAGCAAGAGAAGACACAAAGGACTGGGAGGTAAAATAGCCAATTGGTAGCTACAAGGTTAAGTAAACCAGTGTTTCTGCGATAATAAGGGTTAGAGGGACTGGCGGATGAGTACGAATGAAAATAACAAAGGAGAAAAGACTTAAAACCAGTTAAGTAAGAAAACTGGAATGAGAGATAGCTGCAGGGCATTGATTAAGCTTATTTTTCCGCATGTTGAAATCCACACAAATTACTTTACCTTAATTTATACCTAAACATGGCAAAAAATAATGAATCTGCCATCTAAACGAATCTATCAAAACTGAACACACTGGGGATAATGTCTGACACTCCACGCTGCAAAAGAAACCCAAAACCTTTCAGAGATGTAATGGGTCTCTTTCTTTTAAATAATAAGACATGCATATTTTCCGCTTTAGAGACAAGAAGCATTAAGAGTTGGAACATACTGTATCAGGACCAGACAGCTCTTCAAGGTTTCCCAATTACAAATATCTAGTCTACTCTTCCATCCTTTTTCAATACCATAATGCAGATTTTATGAGATGGTCCATTCGCAAAAGTAAATTTTAATGTTCCAATATCAGGCTTTGAGGGAATTAAAGTCATGTAAATGCAGTTATAAAGCATACTTAGCACTGTTTTTTTATGGCCAAGGGCATCTTGTTTTCCCAAATACACTGTTAGACAATGCCAACCTCGGTAAACCCTGCAGAAAATAGCCAACTACCTTCTTGTCTGAGTCTCATAGAACGCTTAAAAATAATACACCTAAATCTGAAATGTTATAACTATTTACAAAACATGAAATGCTGTGTTATATATTACTTTCTTTGCTTTCAAAATGCTCTACATTCCTGCCGGAAGTTAAGAAGTTATCACTTGAAAATCACTGGCTAATCTAGCTTGTGCTAAGATGGATTTTTAATGAAAGTTTAATGAATGATAAATACTTGTTTCTTGATAAATGTTTAATTATGCCAATAATTACCAACTGCTGAAAACTACTGTTGTGTTAATAATGGCATTTTAGTACACAAGCAGTTTCATGAGTCATGATGCTGTTAAAGATCAGAATTCCATCTGTCTAATGCAAACTAGCAAAACAAAAGAAAAGTCTAATTAATATTTTGATACATTTTCCCTATACACTTTAAAACTGATGTCCTTTTGTGAAAGAATAAATTTACTTACTTCCTTTTTGAGAGAAGAAATAAATGTCTCAGAGCCATTATATTATTAATCATTACTACTGTTTGAACCTAAAAACTGAAAGAGAAGAAAGCAAGCCAGACGTAGCTTGTAGTTCGTATGTATGAATGCTTTTTGTTTTCTTTTTTGGAATAGGAGAGAATGGGCCATTATGATGATGATGAGACTGAGTTTTCACCCGAAAGATTTTGGAACACTGAGGTACCCCAGTAATGTTTGTTGCATTAATCTCCAGAGTTATCCAGGACTATATCCCTGATGTCAAAAAGCCAGCAGACTGCAACCCTCACCCCTTAGAAGTGAGGAGCCAAAAAACATCAAATTGTTACAGCGCCCTCCGATGGGACCAGATAAAATGGAGATTTCCTTAGAAGTGGAAGGAACGTAACAATAAACCAGGATAAAGTAAAAAGAGAGAAGAATATTGCTGTGAAAAATAATGGGAGCTCAAGATTTTGACTGACTTCATTTGTTCCAGGGTTCCTTTTAGTTTGAGAATGTCTCCATGTTCATTATGCTCATGGTACTTATTTCTGCTCTGCCTCTCACATAATTGCCACAATACCTGTGGATGGCCTAGCCAGGCGTCCGCAACGCGCTAATCCATCAGGCATGCCGCAGCACCTGAGAACGTAAAGGTGTGCTCTGGTCATCCCTCGGAGCATAGGCCTGCACTCTGCACAGCATGCAAGTCTGGTCTTGAAAATGGCCTTGGGACTTGCCCTTGATGTAAGTTTTAGAGGTCTGATCCAAGTCTCACTGAAATCACTGAAAATGTTCCCCATGGACTGCCAAGAATTTTCAGTCAGGCCCTGTCTACAGTCTGATGTTGGGGCTACATCCATTATACAGTCAACAAGTGTAAACTCATTGTAAGCATACTCATTTGTGAGTAAGTACTGCAACATATATGCCTGACTCATTATTAGCATACTGTTGAACACATACTTTAATACAACAAAAATACCTTCACTTGTGAGATTCAAAATATAAACAGGATCATGCCGTTCTATCAAGTGGCACATTAAAAGAAAAAAAAAAAGGGTGAAAATTAAGCTTTTAATGATTGAAATACAACTTCTTCCCTGCACCAACTCCAATGCTACAATATACTTTGCAACAGGATATTTAAAAGGAGTTTCTGATTCTTATAAATGTTGAATTTACATTCTTACAAACGTTGAGTTTTTCTTTCCTTTTGAACCTATTTAAATTTCAATTTAAATGGATCTTTGCTTTTCACAGCAAAGACTGAACAGAGCACTACAAAACTTAGCTTATTCAGTCATCTTGTACCTCATGTGAGTTCGACTAGGGGATCCCATAAATTGTTTCCATTTCCTACATCTACAACTCAACAACACAAATTCGGTTTTTTTACATAAATGCAATGTATTTTTTGAGATGGTATTCTTATTTAACATTTATGTAATCTTTACTGTGCATCAGAATGTATTGGAGGAGTTTGACCTCTACTTGGGTACCTTACAGAACACTTTGATTGTGAAACTATTCTTGTAGTTTTGAGAATTGCCTGACATCTCTGATTTATTTTTCAGTACGTTTTTTGCAGATTGGCAGTAGTTCATACAAAAACGTACTTAACCACATAAACAGGCAATAAGCCCACATGCTGAATCAAACAAACATATTAATGAAATATCAGAAAGAAGATTTTCTTGCTGGAGAGAGAGGGATGCTGCTATGGATTAGTGCAGCGAGCCTGCCAGCATCCGTATAGCATCTACAATGTAGTGCAGAAGTCAGCGCAGAGGAACAGAAAACAAAGCCCATCCTGACAAATGGCTGGTGGCTAATAACACTTCCTCCGTAAGATTAACTTAAGACAGCGAAGAACAAATGCAAAGCTCTACTCAAATGTATATTGACAACTTTTCTGCAGTTGAATCATTGCAGGCTATTACTCTAAGGTTACAAAAATTACCTTGATTGTTCAGCTATGTACGATATCATCGGTTACAGCCTTTCTGATGCTGTCATACTGTGTTGTGTAAGACCTGGAACCTAAAGGGAATAATCTATAGCTGTCATCCTCCTCAATATCCTTTATTTCAAATGGATGCAAAACCCATGCACCTCCTAATACTACAGGAAATTTTATGCTCCTCAACAGTCAAAACCATAAGGGAACTGATCCTTTCAATTGAGGTAAAATGTTCCCTAGATCCATGTGAAGGGACAGATTCCCATATGGTGGGATGGGTGAGTCATTCTCCTGTCCCACCAATTTCAGGAAAAGGGGCTGCTGTGCTCCTCACAGGTCCTCCCAACAGA
Source organism: Eurypyga helias (assembly GCF_000690775.1). NCBI lineage: Eukaryota > Metazoa > Chordata > Aves > Eurypygiformes > Eurypygidae > Eurypyga > Eurypyga helias. The sequence continues at coordinate 56,612 of NW_010237974.1, read as the reverse complement.
CAGTAGAGCAGATCAGTTAACCTTGCCCAAAACATTACCCTAAAACATAAAATACATTTCTTCAGTGAAGGAATACAGCAATTTGCAACAGTTTTGAAACATAACTCAGTTCGGAGTAACTTGTCTATGAAACTTTCATTCTATTGTGAAAGTGGAGTTTCTAATTAAAAATGCTCTTACAAAAATATCTGTCTTCATATCAAATATCTGTCTTAATCCCACTGCCCTCAGATTTCATCCTCTATTTCAAATTATTTGCACACATTACGCCTCTTGAAGTGAAGAAATGTGAAATGTTTCATATCCTGAATATCTCAGAAACAATTAAATACATGCTGTGTTAATAATAAAATAATAATAAAATTAACAATAACAACAATAATTATAATTATTATTTATTTTTCCATGTTTTTAAGGGTTGGTAAGTAGCCAAAACTGCCTGTGTCTACAGTTGCTCTCACTACAGCTGAACTGGGTGGAGCTACATTGACTGGAGCTTAAAGGTGGAGGATTTCTCCTAAAAATGCATGGTAGAGACAGCCATATATTGAAGTTTCACTCCACATAAATGGAATGTCACTCTTTTATAACTACAGTCCACTATGATAATCCTCTTGGAATGCATTAATTATCATCCACCAGATAAGTGTCAAAAGCTACATTCCTAAAGGATTATCAATTCCCACCCAATTTCCACTGCAGCTGAATAAGGAAGAAGAAAAGTTAGAGGAAAAAGAAGCAGCATCAAGACACTCGTCGTCTTCCCACAGTTACTCTTTACTCAGAATGGAAATACGGCCTTTTGAACAGCTCAGCCACTCGTAGAGCTTTCATCCCAACTGCACAAGCAGAAGAGAGGCAGTGACATGATAGCTGTGTTAAAATAGCAAAGGTTTTGTCCTGTAGCTTCTTCTGTTATACAGCAACATTATCCTAAGAAGTATTTGGAAAAAGAAAGAAAACCCTTCACTGCTAGGAAGCTTCAATGAAGACCTCAAAAACATAAAACGCCAGTCTTTCTTCTTCAAGTTAAGGCATTTTAAACTATTACTCTGAATGATTTTCTACTGCATTTTTTCTCAATTAATTTCTTTTGCTTGCTTTGCCTTCACTTTTCTACTGAGGAAAATAACCGAACGTGAAACTCTCAAAAAGACTTCTGTGAACAACTCGTTCAACTACACAGGCAGGAGAAGGTACAGCAAAGGGAAAACATTCCAAGGATATGGAGTGAGACTACAAGCAAAATGCAAACAAAATCTGATTTTTGTGCAAAGAAGTTACGTAGCTACACCCCTCCGAATACACACAACTATTAAGACACTGCGTTGCCTTTTTATAGGCTTCTGGATGTAGTTTACTACTTCTTGTTTAGGTGACTGTGTGCAACTGCCATTTTGAGAAATTCGGTCCATCCAACCTCCCAACAATAAAACAGTATGTAATCCATTGAGAAATACGCACGCATCCAAATACACGGATGGGTAATACCATTTAAACCAGCACCACAAATTGCCCTGCGGGTCTAACATTATGCCTACAACCTCATCAAACTCGGAAACTGAAGTAGAGATGGGATAGGAGAATTCTTCATTCAAAGGAGGTTCAAGTGCACAGGACAGTTAGCGGTGAGCCTCGTCGTGCTGCTTGTGCCTCGGAGTCAGCAACAAAATGATACCCCTGCGCAGCAGTAAGCAGTATTATCAGCGTTTCATTTACAATTTATATATTGTAATTGTTCTTAGGGTTATTGTGCCAGGCTCTGTACAAACACAGGAGCTGAGCGAGGCAACCCATTGAAAGGGCTCGCAGTCTAAAGACACAATGGGAGTAAATTAACAGTAGTGAAAGCATAATGTTGAACAACTCACACACCTAGTCACAATACCAGGGAATAAAAACCTTTTATTCCCCAAACTAGGACACTTCAAGCCATTAAGAAAATTGACTTTTTACTACATTTGTTGCTATCACTGTGGGGCACCATGCAGGTGGAAATGCTGTGCAATTTTTCAGATGAGACACTTTTGGCAGATTCCTGTAGGACATTTTCCAAAAATAAGGATGTCCTGGTAAAATTCCAGTATTTTTTAGTTACACTAAGCTTATCTAGGTTTCCTCTACAGTTCAAACTGAAAATGACATTAGTCATGTAATGTTGCTCTCTGTTTAAAACCCTACAACTTTCACCTCAGCTACGGCCGGTTTTCAGCGGGGAGCAAAGTCTTTGGGATGTGCTGGAAGATTGTAAGAGGTTTCAACATCCTTTGAGACACGAGATGCTACAGAAATATGAAATTAGTACCGTAAATTTGGAATTGCTGAGGGAACTGGGATGCTGATTTGCAAGACACATCCCTTGTTTCTTCCTGGATGGGAGTAGTCAGTATTTATTAGCAGGCACTCAATGATCTGAGGCCAACCAGACCTCTACCCCACCTTGTACAACAGTAATAGCAGATATTCCCACTCTCACTAACATAGGATAAGAGTCTGGGTTTTGTTTGTTTAACAGGGCTTTTAAAATGAAAACTTTGGGACATCTGCGGGTGCCTTGTATTATATTAACACATGCACCTTACTGTCTTCTGTCTTAACAGTGTGTTGTCACATTTGCAGTTTGGGCAAGACAGAATTGCTCATCTTCCCCTCACAGCCCATCTGGTTTCTCCCAAGCTGCTCAGGCGACAACGCTCTGAAGAAAAAGCGATGTTATCAGGGGCACGTACCAATATATATCACATATTGCAGCATGTTTTGTCATTTACAATGCATCATAAAAAGTTACATTGCATCTGACCTACAACATGATGTAATGTAAAGTGACATGCTTACATTGAACAACATTACATTACTCAAAAATCCGAATTTAAAGAAATAAGCACGAGGGGGGGTGTGTGTGTGTCTATTTATTTATTTGGAATGCTATCAATTCCGACAGACATTAAGTCACCCAAGAAAAAGGGGGAGGTGCAGTAACTAAATATTTAACTGCACGGCTGCTTAGTCACTTGCTAATGCCACTTTTTGCAAACAAAAAGAATTAAATAACACACTGCGAGATCTGTTGTACATGTTTAATGTTAAACACAACAGATAATATAATCACGGAAATAATACCAGTAACTTTTAAGGTGTAAAACTGTTGTCAATTTCCTTCACGTTTTACTACTAAAAAGCGCAACGATCGAGCTGTAAAAATACATTTTAAGCCTTCCCATTGGATTTTTAACAGCAAGGGTGCGAAGCGGAGTGCTCTATACATTCCACAGATCTGCTCTTTAAGAATCAACATGGTGAACACCATGTGAACTGTCACATTAATAACCCTATGCTGATATTCAAATTTTCTGTCTTAAGCTAAAGAAAGATTGAATACCCTGCTGTTGTGTGGCCAAGATTGAAGAGGTGTCTCACTGACATTGTTCAAAGTTTATGAAAATATATGAATGCTCAAATGTCATTGGCTTTGCGCCTCCAACAGACTGTGGTTTTATGAGAAATCAGTCTTTTAATCAAAATGATTGAATACCTTAAGGTCGAATCCAAAGATATCAGTTAATATCTAGAAACGTGCTATTTCTGCAAATTTTGCCAAGCTGTACATATTGTGGTGCATTTTTAAGTGTTAATTTGTGCATTCCATATTGAAAATTGATCTTGAGTTTTAGTTTTTTGTCAAGCAAAAACATATGGTTACAAGCTCTATGCATTTTATGTGACGGCTGTTGAAGCTGTCACATGTGCAAACTTGATAACCGATGTGACACATACGCAAATAATTTGCTTGTTTAGTAACAATTCAAAGATTCATTATTCATGCAAAAACACGTTGTTTTTTAAAAATGATCAGATGGAAGTAGTCTTCATTTTGCACAATCTAGTCTCATTGGTGTGCAAACACAGATAAAATAAAGCTGGGAACTAAGTGGTATTAAAACAAATCCAAGAATATGGGTATTTTCGGATAATTATTGAACCAGATGGTGTTTTTTGTTAATTCTGCCATCAGTCTGAGAACTTGATGTCTTACATCTGCACTTGGTAAAATAAATTTTGCCACTGACATTATTTCAGTTTTCTTAAAATATTTCAATCGGTTTTGCACCAAGATTTGCAAACATCTGCCATTCTGCATGACTGAGATGAAATTATTTGAAAGAATTCTGTTAAGAAAACACTTACCCTAAATTTAATGTGGGCTTAGCACTTCTGCTGCTAAACTGCCTGAATTACTATTTTATGAATATTATAAATAAAATGCTAATCATCTGCCAAAATACTGCTACCTTCAATTTTGAGAGGAAGAATCTACATAAATCAATGAAGAGCTGCAGGTTCATTTGGGAATGGCATCTTGGGATTTTACAGTCCCTTACTTTGCTTTCCTAAGGTTGAGAGGTTAGAACTTCATTGGCACAGAACTAATGAAAACCTCCTCCCTGGCCTCTGTAAGAGTAAATAAACAAAAATAAAAAAAATACTGGAATATGTGACAAATCTATTAAAACCTACTTCAAATCAATGGATATAAAAGTAATCCAAACAGTCTTTTAACCTGCAGCTATGTCATTCACCCTAATAGAACTCCTCATAAACATTATCACTCAAGTACCGTACCTCATAAACAGATGTGCTCAATCACTTGCGGACGTTTGACACCATATATAGCATTTAGATACTTCCTTTCTGCGATCTAAATCATAGCCTTTCTTGAAAATTCAGCTGTAACAGGCAATAACATTGTAGAGCTGGCTTAACCACTCCACTGCTCTACTTCTACAGCAAATCCTGAATAAGACCACTTTTTCACATGATGCAATAGATAAACCCTTCTTTTCCAAGTAACTGTACACTCTGTGAGACGAGCTGCACCCTCGCAATCATCGAACTAGCTTCAGAGGCACCACGTGCGATGGCGTTTTATTTATACCAAATACCATAATTGTGTGAACTTACTCATGAATTCTGCAACAGCTGCAGTAAAATCCCCAACACATTTGCTAACTAGTGTGGTTTTACTGTGGTGCCTGGCTATGCTAGCACTTGTGTGTGGGTAACACAACAGAGCACGCCTGACCTAGCAGGCCAGTGAAAGCCTTCTATAGTGTGCACTCCAGACATATGGATTGGATTCACAGTCTGGAATTCACAGCTCCTACTCCCTGGTCTGAGAGGAGACAGGAACATCTCTGAGTAAGACTGTATTTAAAAGCAAAAACTCTGCAGAACTAGGAATCATAGAACCCTAGAATCATTTTGGTTGGAAGGGACTTTAAAGACCACCTGGTTCCAACCCCCCTGCCATGGGCAGGGACACCTTCCACTAGACCAGGTTGCTCAAAGCCTCATCCAGCCTGGCCTTGAACACTTCCAGGGATGGGGCATCCACAGCTTCTCTGGGCAACCTGTTCCAGTGCCTCACCACCCTCTCCAGGAAGAATTTCTTCCTGATATCCAATCTAACCCTCCCCACTTTCAATTTAACCCCGTTACCCCTTGTCCTGTCACTACAGGCCCTTGTAAAAAGTCCCCCCCAGCTTCCCTTTAGCCCCTTCAGGTACTGGAAGGTGCTATAAGGTCTCCCTGGAGCCTTCTCTTCTCCAGGCTGAACAAGCCCAACTGTCTCAGCCTGTCCCCATAGCAAAGGTGCTCCAGCCCCCTGAGCATCTTCGTGGCCTCCTCTGGAATCCTACATGAAAACACGCACACTTTCTCTGGTAGGGATCATATATAAGAGCTTTCTTCAATGACTATCACTTTATGGGAAATAGGAGGGATTGCCAGGGGTTGTCTGCAAAAGGGAAATTTCTGGGAGAACTGGTATGTCTATGTGCATGCACATAATGTGAGGATAAAGGCTATTTATGTGGAGAGAGATCCAAATCTCCTGAAATGGACTTAGAGCTAGATCAGACCTCCTGGGGTGCACTGATTTATCTTGCTGTAAGATGGGAAGTACAGCACAGTATTTCTCAAAGACATTTTTTTTCCTGCACATAAGCTGACGGACGGGAGGGTGCCACAACACACAACAGCATTTTGGTCCTCAGTACTCCACCCTGGGAACCACTTTGGGGAGCATCCTGAATCCATAATCTAGCTTAGGTGCAAAGGCTGCCTTTGCGCAAGAAACCCAGGCACTCCAGGAAGCAGAAGGGACACATCATAGGACTCGTCTGTGGTCAGATATGCCCTGACGCGATGCTTGGACACATCTAGGGAATTTGTGTCTTGGACCTGAGCAGTGTCCCAGGGTCCCCATTCACATGTAGCACTTGCTATTTCCTAAGATGAGAACAACAAAGTAGGGGGTGAATTATAGAAACTGTAGACGTTCTGCTCAATAAAAAGTATGCAACGCCCAGTCTTGTCCCAAAGTAGAAAATACTACCTGTTTGAATATTTAAAATCGGCTGTAAAATCCTTCACATGGACTTTTTTTAGGGTACAGAAGCCTATGGTAGTTGACTGACTGTTATTTACATTAGTCATTTTCTAGTCTTTTGGTTCCCTCTCATAGCTTGAGGCATGCAAGCTGGATAGAAGCGATACGAACAAATGTATTAAAAATATACTCTCTATATAAATATCATTTTACTGTCACTGGGTGGCTAATTTAAAAACATACATATACATATAGAAGTTAATTTGTAGGTATTAATTGAATACTATTTTAATGTTATTCCCATCCAGTATCAGACAGTTGGTTTATAAAAAAGTAGAAAGACTGTGATATGGAATGTCATTTTTTCCTTTTATAGACTTGGCAAAGACCATCAGTTTATGGCCTGTTTCGTTTCTTGCCAGTAGACAGCACTGAAAGTTATAAAACTAAAACAATTGCTTTCATTTATATCTTTTCCTGATTACTCTGATAGCTGAAATGTCTGAAGAAGTTCAGAATCTGTAAAGCCTGTCACATTATAGAAACATGTCTCTTTAAACTAAATGTGAAATTCCAGTAATTGAAGTGATAAATCTACTGTTTTTGCTGGGGTACTTTTGATGAGAACTATAGTAGTAAATTAGAAATTATTCTCTGCTGTTATATCATGGTAAAAGCCTTTCCATTATCTGTTGTCAGTCACTAGGTATGGGCAAATAACTCAGTTGTCAATCTAACTGTGAAACCTTAAGTTCTGGGAATAATCAATAAGGAAAAAAAAAACCCCAAACTCTCTATTATCTTCATGCAATTCTTTAGACAACTTGAAGTTGTTTTTTCCCCTTTTACTTCTGCACATCTCATTTATTCACAGATATACTGGATATCTTAGAATATTTCATTTTTTATAGCAAGTTACATGTCAGCTTGTTTTCAAATCGTATATGAGAATTACATTTCAATATGGGTAAGCAGCTCTACCTGTGTGTCTAAATGCAATTTTAGACATGATAAAGACTTAATTAAATTAACAGTAAAAGCCACCTACATTTTATTATTGATTTTTCGGCTACACTATTTATTGCCTAATATTTCCATTTTAGAAGTCCATGATTTTTTGCTGTTTCAAAGATGCATGTAAACATCATCTGAAAGACCACAACGAATCTGAGCAGCAGTACAAAGAACAAATATCATAGGCCACATACTTACATTACAATCTGGATTAAAGAGAAAGCAACAGCAATCCCTTTCATCAATTATGATGCCAAGATAAACCTCTGCAGCTTTGCTTGGTACAAGAGATGGAAAGAAGCAGCTCAAGTCGTTCTTAGCTCTGACACTTGCTCACTCTGTGACCACTGCTGTCTCACTTACACTCTCCCTGCCTCATTTCATCAATAGGTTAAACAGAAGTAAAAAAAGACACAAAACAAAACCAACTTCAACTCAGGATCACCAGCTAGGCTGATAAAATTTCATTAATGTTGGGAAGCTGTGTGGGGACATGCAGCTAGAACTACTAGCTAACCACTTTTAACATTTCTAAAATAATCTCATATTACTTATTTAGGAGATGACTGGCCTAAATGGAAGTGTTGGAAAAATATTTTCTTGTTCATATTTATGAGTAAATTGTTCAAAACCTTTTGACCTAGGATGAGCTCAAGACACAGAACTTGGATTGAAATCACACAGTCAGAGAATGTTTAAATAGAGCATTTTTCCCCCTTCTCCTGATTTTAGTATATAACGGAAATTGGTGTCATTTGTGAAATTTCGATGCAGGTGCAAATTCCAAGTCCTGGAAATTTAGGGGGTTCAAATTCAAGGTTCTGAATCAGGCCCAAGTCTATTTTACATATTTTAGAGAGGAAGAAATATCTGCAAGAGATGAAAATTTACCACTTCAGCTGTTTGACCTTCTAATATTAGAATAGGTAAAGATATTATGATTAAAGTATTTGAAACTTCAAGTAAAATCATTCAGTGAGAACCTAAGAAAATACACATAAAACTGTGCTTAGCTATTTTCTAGGAAACTGCTGAGAATATTAACAGAGCTTAATAAACTTATATACTGCAATTTTCTGTGCTTGAAACAATGCTGTGTAAGAACAACAAAAGGAAAAACTGCTCATAAAGGAACAGATTCTTGGGTTGCTCCACTTGAAGCCTCGATTCTACCAGTTTAATATTGTAGAGTACAACTTGCTTTGGCACCCAAAGAACAAAGTCTCTTTGATTCACAGGATAAGGCATATAGAGAGCATAAAATATGAACGACTAGTCCAACTTTCTCTTTATATTTGCTTTTGAAGGGAGATGTGAAGAGCGGATGAGGAAAATGAGCTGAAGTAAAAAAACCCCACGTATCTGAAAACCAACTTCCTTAATATTTTTGTTGAAGGGAGGAGACGTAAGAGACCAGAAGAAATGTAACCTGAGAAAGGTCTACGGAGGCTGTAGTTGAAAATTTTCCTTCAATACTCTGAGGATAAGAAGAGGCATAACAGCTTTTCAAAAGAAATTAATATGTAACTGCAAAAGTACCTACTTTGAAACATAAGCCATGTGCACACAGTTTCCTCATAACATTTATATGAACATGCACAGAACAAACATGCCTAAAATTACCTGCATACTATTAAATACAATTTTCTTTTAAATCAACCATTTAAAATGGATCTCAACTGATATATGGATCTACAGCACAGAAAAATGGCATGACTTCAGCTATGAACTAAAAATAAGAAATATGGAGGAATTAAGTGGCTTCCTAAAATGCAGGAATACGTTAACAAGTTACTGTCAATGTATGTGAATTCTCTCACTTTTTTCCTTTATTATTCCAATTTTATTGTTCCAAACAGTAATTGGTGGATATTGGCAAATGAATATATAAATTCTATGTTGAATGAAGGATTTACTTTACATAAAATATGGTAGAAAAAAAGAAGTTAGCTATTCAAACCATGAGGCTGCATCGATAGTAAAGCCACAGTGTGTCCAACTGAAAATGTACCACTCATTCTTAATAACTTGGGCTAATTCATGAAACTCCTCTCTGCATTCTATTTTGGGTTTTTTTTAGTCTAGTTATTTATTTACAAGAAGTTCCTCAATGTGACTGTCACCACAGGAGAGCACCACCATGCAGGAGTTCCCAAGCGTAACTGGAACAAAGCTTGTACTTCGAGGTGAGCACGTGCCTCCCGGAAATGACTTGCTCTAGCCATCGACTGCATGTTTTCATAAAATACATAAAATTTCATAAACAAATGACAAAATTATAACCGTGAGCAAAACACAAGTGACTCTGAAAGCTTCATCAGAGTCTCTGGAGCAGTTCCTTTACCGTGCTCAAGTCTTCCTTGGTGGAAGGTGGGATGTCACAATGAAATGATCACGATTACGTGGTTCGCAGTTGCTCAGAGCTGACACAAAAAGCGCTGACTGGTACAAGAACAAGATCTTACACAGCCAAAGGCTGGCGGAAGCACCTCTCACACAATCTCTGCCTTGTTCCACCTCTCCTCCCTGCGCACTTTACATACTGCTTGTCCTTGCACCACTGTCACCACTCTCCCAGCGGCCTCTCTTGCTACGGCCTTCTCTTTGTCAGCAACCTCTACACTAAAATTCACCTAGTTACAGTGAAATGAATGTAGCTGCTCTAGAGCTACTCCTAAAAGACAGGTGCACTTAACTTACTTTAAATTAGGTTTACACCAATTTAGCTGCACACTGTAGATTATACAATCATCAGGAATAAAAAGGCAAAAGGGGAGGGTGGAGAAAGGAGAATGAAAGTTAAAACAGAGTGAACACTGTACAGTGAGGAGAGAGATCTGATAGTTCAGTGGAGATTGAAGTAAAGAGAAACCAGAATGAATCATAGAGAGAAGTGAGTTTCAAAAAGGGAATGAAACAAGCCAAGATGGGATACATGAGATCCAATGAAGGACTGGTCTGAGGTTCTTTCCTTCATTCCTTTTTTTTTGTGCTTGCCTTCTATTTAGCTACCAGTGGTGCCCCTAAGTCAAGTCCATGACGGTCTCTAGGACACTGTGTTCCAGAGCATCACTGCTGATGAAAAATACACTACCTTTTGCGTATGTGTCCCTCTTTTTTAACAAAAAAATCTTGCTTAATAAATTAGTCACTTACAGTTTTCATAAAGCTGATACAAAGCCTAACAGAAGACGGAAATCTGGCTATCCAAACTGTAGTCAGCAAGACAATTCAGTTTGGCTTAAGTTACGTCCCATCACATAGAATGACAAGGTTTTCTTGCCAACTGGCTCCTCAGTAAACTGTTATACTATAACCTAGCGTCTCTTTGCCATGAAGTTTGATAGTCTGGTTTAAATTTTAACTTGTTTTCATTTTCTTAATTTTTTTTTTCTTTTTTTCAAGTTGGCTGAGATTGTCCATGACTGGTCCCTGTCTGATGATGCGTTCTGGAAGGTCTGTGAAAATCTATGCCAGCTAGAAATGAAATTCTGTACTCCTTTATAAAGCAAAATTTACTGTATAAGACTTTGTTTTATTAAAATATAATTAGTAACAGCCGTGATACTGACAAAAAAAAAATATCCCCCAAAAACCAACAAACCCTGTCTTCCTGTAATACAGTATCAGTTATCATGTTCATATATTATAATGTAGGATTGAACAGGTATTTAGACTATTTGAGGTTAGAAAATGGACAAATGCAGAATGTTGATCAGGGAATGTATTGGAAGAGATGTATAAAAGATTCTTTTTCCACAGAAAATATCTTAAGATAATAAACGTCTGTCTCTGTCATGGCAGTAAACATGGCAACTTTCAAAGCTAAAACATTAACATGTATTTAAGCATAAGATTTTTTTTTTAACTGCACTAGAAAAAACAATTAACAAGGTAATCCTTTTAAACACAGCCCCACACAAACAAATCATACTTTCTGAAAAGCAGAAAACAGAAGAAATCATGGGGCCAACCCAACAACAAAATCCGCTGAAATTGTAGTGTCTCTCCACAGGTGGGAATTGAGAGAAAAGACACACGATAAAAATAATCTGCAATGAAGACTTCACATTTCAGTCATCCATAAACAGAGTTCACAATGGGGGATTATGATATTCACAGCCAGCAGTACCATAACGGAGAACTAGCCCTTCTTAAGTCAACAGAACGACTTGGGATAAGCAAAATGCAACTTATGCTTTGGACCACTCTAAGATACTCTAAAGAAACGTGGCTTTGAAGACTAGAAGTCTCTTCCAGTCAGTATCATCAGTTGCTAAAATTCAAGTTTAGCAGTTCCATTTACCTCAGGATTTGTTTTCTGATTCACTTCACATCTCATTCACATTAATAACTTCTTTTTTTCTTTACCATCATAAATTAATTGGCAATATTCTTAAGGATTGGAAATTCTTATGCCAAAATTTACAGGTGTAGTATTAAACTATGGACCCAAGCAACAGCATCAAGCTTCTACTGCAAACTGAATAACTTGAACTTTTGCAGTCCATATTTTTTTAGGTTTTATGATAACATGATAGCACATTATACCCAAACTAAGCTTCAGGGGTAAAGAACAAGTTTATGGTCCTTTTTCCTCCTTGTCTGGTGTCTAAAGAAGGTAGGTGAAGTTGCTTGAGACAGTAACATTCTTTTTCATGCTGATTTTCTAGATTTTTACCTTAGATATAACATTAAGAAAGTAAACTTTGTTCTTCCTCACCTTGGCTGAAGAACAACGGAATAATATAGAAGGCAAAGAAACCCTTTGGAAACCACAAATTCAAGATTGTGTCTCTTCAGGCAAAGTTGGGCTGCAGAGTCCCCATTCTGACTTGGGGATGGTTAGGGGCGAGCTTCACACAACAATAAAAGCAGAATCTTTTGACTTTGGGTTCTGGTTCGTAACAAAATCACAGTTTTACAAAGCTATTTTTTCACCCTCTTAGTCCCTAGTAATAGAATTTTTTGAGAGAAGCCACTTTCATGATTTTTCTTACATCCCTGTTGTAGCTGGTGGAGCTAAATATGATCCTGAATGAAAAGAAGGGGTTTGTAAGCACCTACATGCCAATATGGACACCTAACAAACGCTCCCTGGTTTTGAGAGTTTAAATCTTTCTTTAGTGGACACGGTACAAATGCCACCTAATTAAGTAACACAGAATCACAGAATGTTGGGGGTTGGAAGGGACCTTCAGAGATCATCTAGTCCAAGCCCCCTGCCAAAGTGGGTACACCTAGAGCAGGTTGGACAGGAACGAACACATCCAGGCGGGTTTTGAATATGTCCAGAGAAGGAGACTCCACAACCTCTCTGGACAGCCTGTTCCAGTGCTCTGGCACCCTCAGAGTAAGGTTGTTCTTCCTCAAGTTAAGATGGAATTTACTGCGTCACAGTTTGTGCCCCTTGTCTTGTTTCTGGTCACTACTGAAAAAAGTCTGGCCAAAGGTTCTAGTTCTTCCATTTAGAAACTTCTTTGTATGGAATCACTCACAAGCCACCTCCACTAGTCAATCTCTTCACTTGATACTGGCAAAGCCTACTACACTTAAACCTCCAAGACATAACTTGTGGCTTGAACTGCAAATTACAGTACACTGTATTTTACACTACTTAGATGCAGATTTCCTGAGTGTATTTGGAAAAAATTGCCCAAAGTTTTTATCTACTGAAGAAATTAGCACCTTCAGTTCTATTCACAGCGTGAAAACATTCATGAACAAAGCAGGCCATATTCCCTCCACCTCTTTTGCTGTATGTACTACAGAAAAAATGGAGTGTTAGTGATCTACCTTCGTAGTTTAAACTGCAGTATTTCAGGTAAGGTGTGAGACTCTGAAGTGTTGGGAGGGAAGCATCCTTCGACTGTAACCTATTGCTCCTGGACTGAAAGACAGCATAGTTTAATATGTGGGTCCTCTCAAAAGCAAGGACCCCTCTTACAGACCAGTACTGTTCATGGCCTGTTTATCTGCTTCCTACTGGAATAACCAAACAGTCTAAAGGGACTTTCCATAATGTAAATCCAGGCAAACATATAGAAAGGATAATAAAATGACAACAATGACAACAGGGTATCAGTGTCTCATTGTGATGAGCATGATCAGTTCCCTCAGTCTTTCAGAGTCTGTTGAAATCGGATCAGATGCCATACTGTACTGGTTTTAGTCAGGACATACTACCAATTACACCAGCAGTTAATTTTTGAGGGTTTTTCCTCTGAAATATGTAAGTTAGAAATGTCCTTATAACGAGCCACTAAATCAGAAGATGTTAGTTTAAGGGAAACAGTGGAGACCACATGCCTACAGAATGATCCCAGACTTAAGCCCTGATGATCATTTATCTACAAAACTGTTTATGAGGGCACCTACTGCCACCCAGCTCAGCAACAGTACATTCCTGCACAGAATTTTGGCCGTATATGCCAAGCAAATATTTTCATAGATAAAATTTTTCATTTTTGTATAATAATGCAAACATGTTCCACAGCAAAAATTTGTGTTGGTTTTTGACAAGAATACGTATCTATCGTCCTCCACAAACTCTTTTATTTTCTTATAGAAAAGCACTTAAAATTATTCTTTCTTTGGAAGTAGCCATCATTGCTTTTTAGGGAAAAAAAAAAAGAGAGAAAGAAAGCAGGTAAGACTACCTTTTTATTCTTTCTTATATCCTCATAAGAGAAGGAGTAAATGAAAACTGAAAGTTAGTCAGTGACAGGGCCACTGCTTAGAAAGTTCTTTCTTGCATCTCCATTCAACATACTGACATACACTGCTTTTGCTGAATATAAGGGTGTTTTTTTTGTATATGCAGAATAAGTCACTTGAAAATCAGCAAGAGAATTTCCAGCTTCACCCTTTGAAATCTGAGTACCAGATGAGTATAACCACGTAAGTTCAGAAGCAATGAAGAACCTTAGCTCTCGGATTTGCTGATGCTACAGCAAGCCACAGCATTTAATTGTTGAAGTTTTTATGTTTAATGGTGGTATAAAAATGAAAGTGAGAGTAGAGAAAAATATGACTTTTACTAAGCTGTTATTGTCCCCTCTAGTTTGCTTCCAGGCCCCTCAATTTCAATCCATGTTGTTCTATTTTGAGGATGTTTTCAGGTGCACTGAAGTGCACTTTGACAGATCCTTGAAGCACAACATGGATTGAAATGAAGTTGCCTGAAGATATTAGTAATAGAAATCTGTGACACAGCACTGTGCATTGAGAAATTGCTTGATACTTATTAGAAAGCATGTTAATACAACACTGTTAATACAGAGCTCTGTGAGAACGCATAATAAAAATGTTGTTAAAAGAAATTTGCAAATGAAGCAGCAGGTTTGGGGAAGGAGGAGGGGAGTACAACGGGAAGATAAGGAGAGGAAGGTTTGAGAACATTCATAAATACATACTTTAACAGACAACAGCAGTTCTCCTCCTTACCTCAGTCCCTCGAACCCCCCAAAATAAAAGAAAAAACAGCTCCTAAGTGCACATTTACTTCCTCATTTAAAGTTTACTGTTTCTTCCCACCCAGGATATTAAGGGAAAGAAAAGTAGGTAAAGCTATAAAATATTACTTTTCCTGTTTTAGCACCAAAATTCCAGAGAAATAGACTGCAGGAAAGAAAAAAATAATTGAAGACCATTATAAAAAAGTTTTTTTTTTTTTTCTTCTGGATGAGAATTTCTTAAGGAAGATTTAGGCCAAGAATGTTTTTAATAGCTAGGTCATAAATTATTTCCTATTAAGGAGGTTTATAATGGAAGTACAGACCTTCAACTATCATGGTACAAACAGTGATACCTCAACAAACTTGGCAACTATTTAAAATAGCTTTATGTGATTTCATTTTGAAGAATGAGGAGATTCTACCAATTACGGGTCCAACCCAACTGCTTATAAATTCCCCTTCCCTTCAGTAGATGTTCTCCCCAGAAGGGATGGCAAGAATACGGGGAATGTTTGCAGTTCTAACGCCCAGCTCTACAGCATGGACGTCCTGACCGATGCAAGACATTACAGCATAAATGCAGATGCGTGTGTGCTAATGCAATTCACAACTGCCTTTCGCCTCGGGTTGGTTTTTGCAGTGGCACAGTTAGCTGTATGACCAGTCCTTGCTCATACATGTGTTATCCAGAGAGGCAATAGTACCGATGGAGTTTTGCTGGGCAGGAACTGTCCATGAACAAACAAGATTTAAAAATAAAGAAGTAAATAATAGAAATAAGCTTTCTGTGGACAATTTGCAGTAGGAGATAATGATTCAAAATCACAGGATGCCCTATATGGTACTGCATGTATGGGACACTGGCAGACGGTCAGAGGATTTGACTGATTGCAGGCACCTGCTATTTAGGTCTTCTCCAAAGCTTTCCTGACATAGCCCAAATGGGATAACTGCTGATTCCCTGCTACTGACTGAAGCCGAGGCCTAATATATTAGAAGAAATATGCAGCACTGTTTTGCACGTAGAGAAAGAGTCATGAATTGGCTTGGCTGCCCACATCTAGGTATCTAGTGGCACCTGAGGTGCCAATGGCTATTTGAGAGGTCCACCTGGGGCAGACAGGACCGAGGAGGCTCTGGAGACCATGCCCTCCGGGAAAGGCAGCGGCAGATCGGAGGGCAGCTCCAACCCAAGCACGTAAACTGCGTGTGAGCAGCTGAGCCAGGCGTCCATACGGATGAGGTTAGCACAACTGTAATTGTCACCAGTTTTTAGAATCCAGGTGCTAGTTGTAAGGATTAACATGCTGTCTTCTTCTCACAGACTGAGCAGGCATATTTTTCACGTTCAAATTGCTCTAGACAAATCTCCAAATGTGTTTTAATGATGAACTGGAATTCTAATTTGGCATATCCACTGGCTATAGTAAACAGCATGAAGTCTTAAAATAAATATTCTACTTTTAAAAATAGTTTGCTATTTTCTTTAAACTTCCTGTATTCACAATAATTTCCACCTATGATGAGTGGGATCTCTTAACCGGATTCATGACATGCCATACTACATGCTACAAGTTATTTTCAAAATTATGACTCTTTTGAGTGTTTTACCACAGAAAGTTTTGTCAACACATTCAGGACTATACCTTTCTTTCTGGGAAGAAAGGACAGTAGAATTTCTCAAGCATGGATATGGGAACTATCAAAAATTGGAGAGTCCTCTTGTAATGACTAAAACAGTGCCACATTCACAACTTTGGGAAGTTTCATATTATGTGTGGGAAGCCAAGCAGACTACCAATTAGAAACACTGAACAACTGGTATCCATCAAAAGGTCATGGTCAGAAGTTGCAAGGAGGGGAAGGAAGTATGGCTGTTAAGGATGGTAAATAATAGAGAGGGCAGAGGCTAAAAAGTAAAGAAAGTTGGAAAGTAACGGTGTGAAAAGAAACAGAATATGAGAAGATGGTGAGAGCAAAGAGGAAAAAAATAAGGAGAAATGGAGTGGACATGTAGGAAGGTAAGGTAAAGGAGGAAGGCTGAAAGAACTATAAACAGCAGGAAGAACATTCAGTCAGGAGGACAGGAATAGGAGAAAGAATGAGAGCACAATTTTAAAGAAAAAGTTAAACAAGTAAAAACAGATCAGGTGAAAGGAGTAAGAAATGAACAAGCAGAAATGACAGAGATAAGAGGCAGCCCTGACAGAAAAGAAAGAATACTTAAAAGAAGCAAAGGAGAAAGTTTAAGGGTAGCCTTGCAGGAGTAGCCTTAAGGAAAAATGCAACAAATGTGCCAAGTGATCTAGGTTCCACCTCAGAAAGGTGTGACCTGTTCATAGGAGCTTACTACCTGTATTTAAAAAAAAAAAAAAGATGGAAATACTAGCAATAATTAGCATAAGAAATTAACTGAATTCCATCTATTAATTCTTTTTTTTCTCTCTAGAAATCCAAGAAAGCCTTTCAATAGTTTTTATTGTTAAAGATATTCATTTTTAAATGTAAACTTTCCTGCTTTTGCCTAATGTATTAAAAGCTCCTCTTGAAATAACAAAATACAAGCCAAGTTTGGGAAAGGGCTTGAATTGGTTTCACTGAACAGAAACTACAGACATACAACAGCTCTAAGTAAAATGGCAAGGCCTTTTGTCTTAAAGACCAGAAATGAAACAGAAACAAAATATAATAAAAAATGAAAATTCAGGTACAGGAATTATGTATTTCATACTGAATAATTATTTCTGTACTGCCCGTAAATCCTCTCTGGTAAGCTGTGCATCTAAAACTCATCGAACTGCCAAGGGGTAAACGCAGCTCCATCCATCACACAGCCACTTGACAAATACATTCCATAATAGAAGTTTATTTTTATGGGAGGCTGAATCAAGGACTTTCCCATGCATACAAAAACTTGTCAAAATTATTTATGAGTCTTGCTGAGACACACAATATGTCATATCAAACTCCTATTTTCCTTCCAAGCACAGACTGTCAATATCTCTGCTACTATCAATAATGTGGAACACCGCTGCTATAGGCCCTCAGGATTTTGAGGTCATTTGCCCATCCTAGCCTGCTGCCAGACACTGTCTCTAGCTGCAATGCAGTGGAGGTGAGGTGTATTTACAACCTCTATGAGGTGTAGTTAAGGTAAGCACTAGGGACTGCATTCAAAGGCTTTGCCAACATAAAATAAAATGGAAACATATGTTTGAAAAATTACAGTTGATTATAGCTAGAGTTATGAAAATAATGAAAAAAATTGCATTGGCCTCTTTCTAAATTAGAAAATCCAAAAGCTTACCACCATTCTCTGGCATAATTAACCAAATAATCACTTCTAATGAATATGTTTTCACCTTTCTGAAAATATGCTAAGGAAATGCCCCACATAACAAGGCTGTTACTACTGTTTTTGACCAGAAAGAAAGTTTAAAATCCCATGAACTTTGCTAACAAGGAAGAGAAACTCATGAAACAGTGTTTATTTAATACAACCAGCATTATTTGCAAAAAACCACAAGACATGCAAAATACCAGCGTAAAGCAATGTGTCCGAACACCCTGTGCAAAAACCGCAGCTTTCTGAAGGCCATGTCCCCAGACCTTGTTCAGCCATGTCATCTCTTTCAGCTCTACTGGCTTTTCTGCTGGTTGTTTTGCAAACACTGCACAATCACAGCACCCCTTGTCTGGGATCATAGCTCCCCATACTTCTGTGGCTGAGTTTGTTCATATTTGGCACCTTTCTGGCAGCAGCCCCTTCCTCACCAAGCTAGAGGGCCTCTTTCACCACCGCTCCTCCCTCCAGCTCTGCAGCCGGTCTTGCAGGGCTGAGTCCGTGTCCCCGCTGTGGAGCTGGCTGCCCCCAGCCACCTCTGCCCGCAGCTGCTCAGGTCCCTCCGCTCAGCGCTCCCCTTCCCAGGATCACCCCCAGAAACAGCCACGACAGCCCTGCACCCGTCTCACCGGGCTTGTGCGCTGGGGATACAGGCCGTGCCTGGCCTGTAACGCGCTCCCTCCTCACCAGCTGCTCCCCAGTGACAACCAGCCGATCTCAACTTGCGGCAGCTTTCCTCTGTGATTCATCCGTGAACTGACTGTGGGCATGGATACCCCTGTGAAGGAGGATTCACATGGCACAGAGCAGGAGATGCTCCCCTCAAAGGCAGACTTACGGACTCATCTCAGCCCAACAGCCGTTGGGTGCGAAAGACTGCGGTTTGGGAAATCACCGCGCCCCTGATTCCGGTTAATTTTTAGCTGCCCTTCTATGAATGACAGCATGTGCTAGGGATAAACTATCCAGATCTGAGAGGAAGAATTTCTTCAGTGAAAGCTCACAGTGGGAGCCTTATTTAGCTGTTTCCTCTGACTCTACCACCACATAGTAGAGGAGATCACATGGATACCGCAGTTAGCTGTGAAGGAGCTGGCTTTGGTATTGGAAAGAGCGCAGTGGTGAAACCATGGAAATCTGGCAAACACACGCTGCAGAGAAGACACAGAGGTATGACACTGGCAGATTACACTGCTTCCAGTATTGCGTGTAGGAGAGCAAAAAGTGCCGAAACCAAGAGTCGATTTTGTAAAGTCTCAGTGTCTTCAGCAGCAAATGTCCCAGATGTCGGTCCAACAGCAGCATCGTCCCATCCACTGAATTTTTTCTTTTTTTGAGCAGGTGGTTGGCAAAGTGCATAAGGCACAAGACATTCATGTAAAAATCGCCTTACAGGTCCACAGTCACCAGTGCCAGGTACACTTTAAATCTGAATTCCTTAAAGCTATAGCACCTGCTGTGGTTGGTACAGCTGGAAAGAACAGGCCCAGGTGAGTTCCTTCACTGTGTGACGGGCTGACAGCTCCCATGCCCCCGGTTAACGTACTGCGGGGTCAGTTCATGGACCTTGAGGAGCTATGTGTAGCCTCAAAAACTTTGCAGGAAAATAAAATTGGAGAGACATTGAGAAGAATAGGTAGATGATGAGGTCTATAGTGTGGACCATTGTTTCCTACAGGTCTATATAATGCCTGTCCCAGGAAATCAGAGATTTTTTTTTAATTCTACTGTCTCACAAACACCAACTTCTGTAAGTACTAGTATAGAACATTGCTAACATAACAAATAGCAAGGAACAAGACAATAATCTGATTGCCAAATTAGAGTTAATATTACAGAAAAGACTACAAAAAGGTTTTCTTATCATTTTTAACTGTTCCACTAGAATAGGTTTGCATTGTTTTCTTCAATTTTTGTCTGCTCAGAGAGAGTTTAGAGAAGGCTGTTTATAGCCAAGCCAAAGGAAAAAAATAAAAGTACTGGTAGCCCGTGTGAACACATACAAGTTCATCCAGAAGATGCATTTCCAGTACTTTCAAAACCCCAACTTACTTAAGGCATAAGGGCAACAGAGCTATTTAACAATTTTTGTTAGTGGTTTAAAACTGTCAGGAATCTGAGGTCTTTTTAGTAGTATACTTTCCACATGACGTAGGTACAACTCATTTTGTCCCTAACAGAAGCCATCATGTCTATTACTCTTTGAACACTGCACAAAGGTGCAAATGCACCTTCTAGAAGGAGAAAAATACAATCCTATTGATTTTTCTCAGCCCTAAAATGTAATAATTTGAGATTATTTTCAGGCAACAATAAGGCTTTATGACCTGACAGCTGATCACCTTTTTATACTTCACCACCGATGCCAATTACTAAACCCAGAATCCCAGCCCCTGTTAAAAGATATTTATAAACACAATTACTAAATGTCCCTGTGGTAAATCATATACTGCTATTAAAGTGCTGTACTTACTGTACCACTCTTGTCTTCTGAGACAGTGAAGACGGTGCCAAAAATGACTGAACAAGCAAGGAAGACTAACCACTGTATTTTATACGTAGAGCAACAGCAGTAACTGATGCACAGCAAATGTCCTTTTACTCATAACCCTTTTGCAATATTAGAAGAAGGAGGTAAGTCAAAGATTACAACATGAACAGCCTGACTCACCAATGACTTGCATCCTGAGTAGCTGTTTAAGACTTGTGCAAAATAAATGTAAAACAGTAACATTCTGATGAGTAGCAATTTACATTCTCTTTGCACAGGTTTAAATGTCTGCACCAGAACAGGGAGGAAGAGGAACCAGCTTGCTGCATTTCAGCAAAAAGGCAAGACATTTTTAATAGCATTAGACATACGAACTTAGAGCACGTGATAGTTACAAGCACTGGTTTTCGCATCCTATCCTTAATTATTTTCCTTAGAAGTACATGACTGAAACGAGATGGTTTAGTCTCGCTGCTGCACTGCTCATGTTCTTTTGCTAGTAAAAAAAAATCACTGCATTTCGGTCACCTTTGGAGGAACTCCCAGGAAGGTAAGACACAAGAATGTGGTTGCTTTACAGCAGCTGCTCTTTTCCCTCACCTAAGATGTGTTTCGCTCCTGTAACGTCCTTAGGCAAACATTTTCCTTCTCTGTCAAACTAAGGAACTTTGTTAGCAACACTGTAGGACAGGAGATAACTATAGAGCTCTCTAATTGTTAAGCTCTTGCAAGGGCTGAGCCTGATCATTCACTGAATTGTTGAGTTGATGGGATTCGTGTAGCTGGTTATAAATTGATAATCTAAATTAATTCATTCAAGCAGAAATCGATTTTGTAACTCCTTGAGAGCTTGTAATAATGCTTACCTCCTACCGTTAGCTGTATTCTCCGTTTCATAAAGCTGGTCGGAAACAGCTGGATTCAGGTGACCTGCTAGCTCATTAAATCTGTTACATGTTCCTTCTGGTAAATGATATTAAGCTGAAATGTCCTTGCGTTGATTTTTTTCCTTTAATTTTATGACAGAAATAACCTAATTTGTAACACAAAATAACAATCTCCTTGGATTACTTTGCCTTGTTAAAATATTTTATGCATTTTTCATTTACACGAAGGTAATGGAAAAACACTTAAACTATCTGTTATTTAAACCACAAGAGATATGTTACTGAAAGTCTGATAGCCGCAAAAATGATTGCCTCTTCATAGTCTTTGCTTTATATCTGTAATAAAAGGCGGACAATTCAATTCATCGGTTAGTAAATAAAGTACGATAGTTTTTATTTTATTTGCTCTGCAATGCAAGAACTAAAATCAGATTGCTTTTCGAATTCATTTAAAAATGGCCTCATTATTTTCCTTTTCTACTTCGAGTGCAAAATGTCTGGTGTCTATTTTGAACTTTATACTTTTTATTTTTTTAAGATATAGAGCAAATATAACCTAATTCTAATTGTCAGATTAAAAGTATAAATTTCTTTCATGGACTCCTCTATAATTACTTAAATATTGGTGACAGGATTGTCAGTAAGAAGTGCTGAATAACTGAATCTGAAGACTTCACTATGGATCTGATACAAAGCATAAACACTTCTTTCTCAGAACTTGATGACTTCTAACTATCAACTTTTATGACAAGCACAGCACAAGTGTCATGAATTACATTGCTGGAATATGCTGCAAGGCAGAACATAGGTGTTTGCCACTAGATAAAGCCCAAATTCTACCAAGTCCAGTGCAGAAATCACCTGCTTAAGGAACAGGAAAACGTGATGTTGCTTTTCTGTACAGTCCGTACTTTGTGTACGTAGAAGGACCAAGCAACCCACAGCTGAAAAGCCTAAATATGCCCTTGAACGTTTCAGTTTACCATTTCCAACAGACGTCACTATAGAGCAAGGATTCGTGTTGGCTGAAAAAATGGCAACACTATCCAAAGGAATTATGATAAAAACGTTTAAGAAGGCTTAGCCATTAAGATAATAGTAGCTAAAATCAGAATTATTAGCTTATTAAAATTAAAGATCCATATAAAGATAAACCATCCTTTTAATTATCAGAAAGAAAAAGCAGTATTGATTTCAAGCTTCTGGCAATAACAAAGCACAGAAAAGCATAATACATACAGAATATGCCTATCTTTCAGGATGTTTGAAACTCACAAACATAACACTAAGCAATGCACACGCATAAAACTTCAAGTATCATGTCTTCCAACACAAAACCTCATGTGATAGATACTAATGCAACGAGCTTACCAGCCATATATACTACTAGCCATAAAGAAGCAACTGCTATTTTAACTCATGCCTTTTCCTACATTTATTATCATCAAGCAGCCGCTACTCATTCTCCAAATCCTAGTATTTAACTGCGCATCATCGTCAAAATTCTGTCCAACAGCTTTTGTTCAGTAACATAAAAATCAGCAGGCAGTAACAGTGAAAGGCGATGGCAGTGCTCAGAAGCAGAGTGAGTGTATCATGGCTCTTACATGTTGACGTAATATCTAATAATTTTTCCCTTTTTAAAAAAAATACAGAAAATAATTCCAACCCCCCGGGAATTTTTGCTGTAACATTTACTGCCTTAAGAATGAAACCTGCAAAGTCCATTCTGTGCAGTGGTGTTCAATCCTGACCGGCTGGAGTTTGTCTGAAAGACAAATGCTACTCAAGGTAGTGCAAGGCTAAATGTTGTAGGCAAGTCTCCACGAAGACTTGTCTTGGAGACATAAATTCTAATGACAAAAAGCACATAAAGGGAACTTTTTCACTATACCATACCTCAAACAACGTATCCCGTTTTCTCTGTGAGCCTGGATAATTTGTCTGGCCTACAGAGAAGAGTCAGGGCCAAGCTTTTGCCCATTTCCCTGTTGCTTGTGATCTGATATTTGCATACCATAGGAGGAGCACTCTCCATGCTTGGTACAGCTGGGAATTATAAAGCAACAAAGCTTCCTTCCAAGGATGGGAGGTTGAGGGGACACAGAAACCTCTTGTTTGTTCCCCCTCATGAGCATTGGCTCAAAAGCCAGCAGCTCTGGGGCCTGTACTCCATGAAAGAGAGTATCTGTAGGCAGAATACCTATTTGGAAACAGTTTTAGTGGTCTTCCTGAAGCAACAATGCATACGTTGAGGAGGAAAAGCCATCCATTGGACTGCTTCTATGGATCATTCCACTGGCTGTCTTGGGGTCCTTGAGAAAGCTCCTGCAACTGAGAGGTGGCTGGAGGTGTTGGGGGGCTGACAGCTGACTCCAAACTTCAGGACTCAGCACCTGGGCTTAGTGACCAAGCCAGTGATATTTTTAGAGCATGAGAATGCTTTGGTGTGCCCTGTTGTTAAAGTTTGTTCAGAAATATTCCTAAACGATTAATGGTTATGTGGTGCCCCACATGGCAATAGCTCATCCTCACTCTGCACTCCCAAACAGATGCTTCTAAGCACCAAGGGGGCATCGAACTCATTTGGTTAGAAGTTCTGAACACATTATTGCTCTGAAGAGAGAAAAAAAAAGCTCAATAGTATTCTCCTTGGCTTATGGAGTAAACCAAGCACGCTGCTTGCACCTGGATTTATGTGTACCCTGTGCATCACACTCTTATGTGAAGAACACATCACATGACTATTGAAGTAAACCAACAGCAGAGGCAAAACCCCCCCAAAGGAGTGAGCCGTTTTGCTCTGCAAGGGAAGGACTCGCAATGGTAAGGAGGAACTCTGACTGAGAGAGGAGCACCTTGGGCACCGATTTCCACTGGCACTGTTTCACTACAAGTGTCAACGTTAACAGCAGGTTCATGTAAACACAAACACAAATTACACAAAACAGCGAAGGTGTGGAGAACATTGCCCCACACCAAAAGGAACAGGCTTGGCAATTTCCTTACAGTTATCACCTACCTTCAGAATAACTATAATTCTTGGACAGTTTGCATTCGTTCAGTCATGTTGTGCTGTATAAGAAGGACATAGACCGGTTGGAGCAAGTCCAGAGGAGGCTACGAAGATGCTCAGGGGGCTGGAGCCCTTCTGCTATGGGGACAGGCTGAGAGAGTTGGGCTTGTTCAGCCTGGAGAAGAGAAGGCTCCGGGGAGACCTTATAGCACCTTCCAGTGCCTGAAGGGGCTACAAGGAAGCTGGGGGGAACTTTTTGCAAGGGCCTGTAGTGACAGGACAATGGGTAATGGGTTTAAATTGAAAGTGGGGAGGTTTAGATTAGATATCAGGAAGAAATTCTTCCCAGAGAGGGTGGTGAGGCACTGGAACAGGTTGCCGAGAGAAGCTGTGGATGCCCCATCCCTGGAAGTGTTCAAGGCCAGGCTGGAGGAGGCTTTGAGCAACCTGGTCTAGTGGAAGGTGTCCCTGCCCATGGCAGGGGGGGTGGGACTAGGGGGTCTTTAAGGTCCCTTCCAACCCAAACCATTCTGTGATTCTAGGTCATACACAGGAATAACCACGTGTTATTACCCAAGTCAAGTCAATCATTTGCCATTTTTGAGTTCAACAGTTCACAGCAGCTGAATCTATTACTTTCAAAAGGATAATCAGTGGCTGAATTGTTTTTTGGCAATAAAGATCATCTTGGTACAAAAACCAGCAATTCTTTTTTACAAAAATATAAACTGTCCAGCAAAGGCCTCCAGCCAATGCTAATACTTTTGTACAGGAAAATGTGTATAGGCATGTATAAGCACCTTTAAAATCTTGATTATAAAGCAAGATTTATATATAAAAATACTATATATTTACATACAAATAGACTTTCTATTAAGGAAATACGGCCAGTAGCACACCTGGGGATGTATGGCCTTCTTTCTGTTGGTGTAATATCACGGCAGAAGGCTGTAAAAGGAAAACACTAGACAAGACTACAGAGTCCTGTCATTGCCAAAAGAGAAAATCTTTTTTTTCACTT